>NW_027513659.1:0-130000 GCF_048772815.1 Callospermophilus lateralis | reverse complement strand
TCATCTTCTTTTATATAGACACTCATCATAAACACTGGCTGGAGGTTTCCATGAGGTGCGCAGACCAAGACAGTGTCCAAAATATGTTCCCTTTCCTCTCATTTGCCTAAAGTCAGGGTGGCCTGGACACTTGCTGTGAACCTGGAGTAATCAAATACTCCTGTCATTAATTCAGGTCCACTTCTCCAATTTGAGGCCAACTGACCATGGGGTTTAGAATCTTTATTTGAATTGGAGTCATGGAAAACCCAAGCACCTATAGCCTAGCCTCTGTAAGTTGGAAAAATTCATTTCACTCAAAGAATCCCTATTCTCACTTGATGGAGGTCAGGAACCTTACAGAGGAAGGCGAGAGACTTCATCCCAAAGACTGCTCTTTTGGCCATTTTGGTTTGGGATGCACACATGGGAAATTTCTTTAAATCCATCAGGTGTTGAGAATCTAAGCCACAGCCTCACACAGGGCCAAGGGGCTGATTCAGACAATCCATTTCCAAAGCAATTAAGCAAAGAGCCACAGGTATACCCATTCATTTCCATTTGAAAACTGTTTTCTTCAGGCTTCACAAAGGGATGGCCTGAGTCAAAGACCTTCCTGACATTCAGTGCAACAGAACAATAGGTAAGCAAAAGGCCCAAAGCAGGGTTTCTCCACTGAGTCTTTCCTGGTCACACTGATATCTGAGTTTTCTGAGATGCTCGCCATTCACTTCAGCTATCCAGTTCATGGCCATGTTACAGAGTTTGGAGGGGTTTACATATCTTGGACAAAAAACCATGGGCTTATTCTGGAGAGTGGCCAGAATTCAGGAAGAAAACAGGAACTTAGAAAGATAGTAGGTGTTGCCCATCCATAAGGCAAGCTACAGTCCATTCATCAATTTGGCTGGATAAATGCTGTGAAGCTTTCTACTAGATAGGACACATCCATTGATGCATTTTTTTTAATGTCTACAACCCCGGACACAATGTGATACACAGACATAGAAACACTCGCCTTGTCAAACGACTTACTAGAAACAGTCCACTCCAAACTAAACAAACCTACTTTTCTACCTATTCTAAGAACATGATACAAGACCACAAACTCATAACCACAAACAAAAAGGCACCTCCTTCGCCCAGGTAGGTCTGTGACTATCCGGAGTGTCCTCTGACTTGTGGGCCAATAATGTTCCCCCGAAATGGCCTGTCCTCTCTTAGATCTGGTCTCCTTGGCCAACTCCGTGAAGTTGTCAGGAGCCAGCGGAGCCTCTACTTGCTTTCTCAGGAAAAGCTCTGCTTCAGAGCTTTCTTGCATTTGGCCTTCCTCACATCTGTAGGTACCAAGAAAGACTGACTCTGTCTTTGTAAATCCAAACAAGTGAGACCACTGGGACTGGGACTGGGACTGGCTATTGGTGCCTGGCATCCTGGATCCCAAGTTCAGAGAGTTCCATCACCACTGAAGTGTGATGGAACTGTTTTTAGTTCCTCCTTCAGGAGCTGAATGAGGTCACACTCTTGGCAACCACTTTGTCCAAACGTTGCTTCCAAGGTTCCCATGAGATGGAGGCTGGCCCTAATTCCTGTGACACTTTAACAAGTTTGAATTGTATATCAACCATAATCTCCCAGGAACAGATCTACACACAGGCCTGGGTTGGCTCATGTTCTCTGCTTTAAGAATAGAAGCTGATTCAGACACAACCCTTTATCCTGACCAAGCCATTTGCCATGGAAGATGCCTTTTTCTCTCTCAGGTCCTTCATAGCTGCCTACATATTCTCCAGGGATCATTTCGCCATGGACATTTGAGGTTATCACCAGGTGGAAGATCCATTACATTCCAGTATTATAAGACCAACTCTTTCCCTGCTTTTCTGTAAAGTAAGATTGAGGGAATACTGTATGGTTAGGGTTAATAACAGGTTCGATTTGGGTTAGGAATCATTTTGCTGGGTGAATAATGGTATTGGGAACCTGCGATATTTATAACAATATAGAGGTGAAATGTATGCATGAAAACAGAAATCTAAGTATGATTTGAAGCCCAGAAGGGCATTGGGCCCTTGCTTGGGATACTTAGCATTGAATTAACTTCTGAACAGATGTCTCAGATAAATCGATATACAATGGCATATGACCTTGTACCTTGGATGATTGAATGTAGAAAAGAACATCCAGTCAAAAAGGGGTAGTCAGTAGGATTAGAAAGATAGTAGTTAGGATTAGGAAGAAGAGTGCATGTAGAATTTGCAACAAAAGTTCTTTAGCAATAGGTTTTCGGTTAGAGAATGAATTTAAATGTCAGCACATGTGAAGAGTCAGTCACAATGATGAAATTGGGAAAATATGTAGGAAAGCAGATATAAATAGAGACATTAGGTAATCAGGCAAAGTATATAGTGAGTGATAGGATTAGACATTTTCAACAGGGTTGAGGTTGAATATATTATCTTAGGAAGAAACAAATATGTAGTCACCAATAGGATTTACATTTGAGAGCATTAGGCAAGCTGGACATGATATTTTTAGTAATCCATGTTCACTTTCCATTTAGGCTTTGGTACAATCATAAATGTGAACTTTGAATTCTGTGCCCAGAATATTTCTGTGATTAAATATATATATATATATATGTAGATCATTTGACATGAGTATTTCTCCACCATTTTTAGGAGCAATATTGACTGACTACTACTGACTGATAGGTATAGATTCTTTATGTGATTTGGCGTCATGAGAAAACCCAAGCACCTCTTCATGGCTTGAAGAACTCATTTGACCCAAAGAGCCACAAGTGATGCTCATTCATTTCCGTTTGAAAACAGCTTTCTGCAGGCTTCACAAAGGGGTGACCTGAGGCAAAGTACTTCCTGATATTCTGGGCAACAGAACAATAAGTAAGCAAATGGCCCAAAGCAGGGTTTCTCCACTGAGACTTTCCTGATCACACTCTCCCAGCTCACGTGTAAAGTTAGATTGAGGGAAAAGTCTATGGTTAGGGTTAATAACATATTCGATTTTGGTTAGGAATCATTCTGAAGGATGAATAATGGTATTGGGAGACTGGGATATTTACAAGAATATATAGGTGAAATACAAGTATGAAAACAGAAATCTAGGTACAATTTGAAGCCCAGAAGGGCATTGGGCCCTTGAGTGGGTTACTTAGCTTTGAGTTATGTCCTGCCCAGATGTCTCAGATAAATCGATATTCAATGGCATAGGACCTTGTACCTTGGATGATTGAATGTTGAAGAGAACATCCAATTAAAAAAAGAAAGTCCGTAGGATTAGGAAGATAGTTGCTAGGTTTAGAAACAAGAGTGAGTATAGGATTTGGACAAAAAGTTCTCTAGCAATAGGTTTTCAAGTAGAGAGTGAATGTAAATATCAGCACAAGTGAAGAGTCAGTCACAATGAGAACTGGGGAAAATATGTAGGAAAGCAGATGTCAATAGAGACTTTAAGAAATCAGGCAAAGTTTAAAGTGAGGGATAGGATGAGATATTTTCAACAGGCTTGAGATTGAATATATAATCTTAGGAAGAAACAAATATATAGTCAACAATAGGATTTACATTTGAGAGCATTAGGCAACCTGGACATGAATGTTTTTAGTAATGCATGCTCACTTTCCTTTTAGGCTTTGGTACAATCATAAGAGTGACCTTTGTTTTCTGTGTCCAGAATGTTACTGTGATAAAATGTATATGTAGATTAGGTGACATGAGTATTTCTTCCACCATTACTGGGAGCAATATTTTGAAGACGTATAAATTCGTATTGGGGGAACAAAGAGGTGTACCATGTGTCTATGAATATAGAAATAATGCATGAATAGACCATACTGTGAACAAATAATGTAACTGGTTCCAACTTTAAATAATTGATTTAATTAATATCTGAAAATGTAAAGGAAATCTTAAATTGATATACATACATTCATTATAACCAGTCATAAATCTAACGGTAATATTAGGGTTATGGTTTATCAAGAAGAATGTGTGAGTTTTGCTTCAAAAGTGATTATGGAAATCGAAAATAATGTGTTTGAAAAGAAGTCTCATGAAAAGACCAGTCAAAAAATCTGGAGGAGTATATGTGTTCTGAAGCAGGAAGTGATTGAAATTGAAACAAATGCCTATAAATTTGTGAACTTGTGGATGAAATATATATCCTATGATGTGCATAAACTGAGAAAATAGTAATGTACCACTGTTGAATAAAAATGAACCGGAAAATACACATCATGTCCCATAGGAAACTACTTGCATTGATATTAAACTGGGTATTACTGTAGAAATATTAGGATTTGTATGCACCATCCACTGAAGTTATCTTTCAGTACTAGGTAACAAATATGTATTTCAGGTTGATGAATATTTCTGAGAATTATCTTGTGAAAAGTTGATCATAAATCCACATACATGAATATGAATGATTTTACGGAGTGTATAATAAGACTCATATATTTCATATTTTGAAAAATTTGTAGAGTGTGTATTCCAATCAAAATTCATCATGAAATATATATGTCATCCACAGATGCAAAAATATTTATTTCACTGAAAATGAATTTATGTATAATGTTGTTCTACTAGGAAGCTCACCCATATTTTGAATTTTCAGTTCCAACAATGTTTAGGAGGAGTGATCTCTTCTCATAATTTGTATCTGCCAAGTCAGCCACCTCACAAAAATGTACATGTGATAACAGATAGGATACTATATGTGCATATAAAAATACATGTGCTGAATAGGCTACAGAGAAATGAGACAGGAATTTGTTGAGAGCCACAGCTGAAGGGGCCCCAGCAAACTTCCAGCTGCCAGCAAATTTCCAGCTGCCGGCTGATTATTGGCTCACAGCGACCTCAGCATCATCTAGCTGATTGGCTCCTCTGTGGTGATGCTCATTGGGCTGTTTCCCTGCCCTTTCAGACCATGGAGCTGCTCCTTGGGGAACTTTTTTGGCTCCACCCAGCCAATCGGCCTCAAGAGCAGTAGGATTGTGGCAGGTGGAGAGGCTTGTGTGTGTGAGAGAGACTTTACAAGGAAGCCAGTAGTGGCAGTTGGGCTCTGAGGGTTTTTCCTGAGGAGTTGTTTTGTTTGCCGTGTGTGGTTCTAAATATAAAGTTAGTGTTTTTTTTTTTTTTTTTTTTTTTTGACAAGTGGCTCCTGAATCATGCCCAGCCAGACTGCAGCATTTGGTGGCTCACATGGGGAACGACTGAGGGTAAGTGATAAGGTAAACTGCTTGCCCCTGTGGGCAAGGTGAAAGGATGGGTAGCCATTTTAAGATGACTCCTTTGTTTTGCTTCACTTTTGTTTTAAGTTGCCTGTTCCTGGAGATGAGTGGGACGGAAGAAAAACCACTCACATCTGAGAAAAAACTATTTACGTCTGAGGAACAGATAGGTATAAAGGACGGATGCACATGTCAGGAGGATAGAAAGGCTATAATGACTTTTTGTTGTTCCCTTTTTAATTCATTCTGTCTCAGTTTTGTTTGGCGTCATCTTGTTGGGTTGTATTATAATAGAAATACGGGACCACAAATTAGTAAAAAACAAACTGAAAGAGTGTTAAATAAATTGTTAGAGAAAGGAGGCATCTCAGAAATATCAAGGACAGTCAGGGCATTTGTTGATACAATACAAAAATGTAGCCCATGGCTTTTGAAGGAGGAGTCATTAAATGTATCACAATGGAACCATCATGGTGAAGATTTAAAAGGATTAGAAAAGAGCAGCCAAGGGACTATGCCAGTTGGCACATTGCCATTGTGGACGTTCATATCTGGTTTGCTTAGTCCAAAGCCTTCAGTTCAGACAAAGATAGAGGAACCAAGTTTAGAGCATAAAAAGCAATCAGGGGCAAAGTTAAAAAAGGAGACTGCTACTAACACCTTTCTGTCACCAGAGGATGTAAATGTCCAACTAACAAGGCCACCTCCATGTGCTGGGAGGCCCCCAACCCCAACAGTTGATAGTTCGGATCCTGAGACAGGATCTCAAGTATTAACATGCCCTGTATTTGAGGTAGGAGGGCAGCGAATTCACCATGCTTTAAATTTCAAAATAGTGAAGCAGCTAAAAGAGGCTGTAACAACATATGGTCCTCAAGCACACTTCATTGTAAGCTTGGTCGAATCCATTAACACCTTGAACATGACGCCAGCAGATTGGGCTAATATGTGTAAAGCTGTGCTAAATGGAGGTCAATACCTATTATGGAAGGTTGCCAATGAGGAATTTTGCAAAGAGATGTCTAGGCGAAATGCAGCAGCTGGTTATCCTCAGAGAAATCTAGATTTGTTGTTAGAAAAGAGACCTTATGAGCATCAGCAACAACAAATTCCATATGATCCTGGCATATACACACAAATTGCTGTAGAGGCAGTTAGGGCATGGAAGACTTTACAAGGACATGGAGGTTTACAAGGTCAATTATCTAAGGTAATACAAGGAGCTAATGAATCTTACGCTGGATTTGTAGATAGGCTTAATGAAACAGCTACAGAGTTTTTGGAAATACAGAACAAGCAATGCCATTATTAAAACAACTGGCTTATGACCAAGCGAATCATTGCTGCAGAGGTATCATTAGACCATGGAAACATGAAGATTTAAACACATTTATTAAATTTGGTAGAGACATTAATGAACAAGAGCAAGTCGTGGCAGCTGCAATAAAACAGGCTTTAGATGCCAGAGACATTAATGAAAAAGGGCAAATTGTGGCAGCTTTAGTAAAACAGGCTTTAGAAGACAGGCCAAGAACATGCTACAATTGTGAACAAACAGGACTTTTTAAAAGGAATTGCCCCATAGGAGGAGGGTTTAACAAAACTAGGTATCAAAGTACTAGAATACCGGGTATTTGGCCACGATGACGTAGAGGGAGACATTGGGCTAATGAATACCATTCTCAAACCACCATAGAGGGTACTTCATTATCAAAAAACAAACAAGCACCAGGTGTTTATCCACGATATCATGAAGAAAGGCATCCGGCTCCATTGCCAAAAAATGGAGAGGGGGGCCCAATGCTCTGGGGCCCGAAACCGCAAATATATGGAGCACTGGAGGAAACCAGCAACCCCATCAGTGTAGTGCCCACGACACATTGTTCATCAGATCCCTCATCAGACAAACCAGAGGGAGCGCAGGGTTGGACATCTGTGCCTCCGCCAGATCAATACTAACTCCAGAGATGGGAGTTCAAATCATTCCCACAGGGGTGAAACGACCTCTTCCCAAAAGAACAGTAGGCTTATTATTGGGATGCAGCTCTTCTACTCTAAAAGGACTTATGATGAGTCCTGGGGTAATTGATCCCGATTATGAAGGTGAAATAAAAATTATAGCCAGTTCTCCAAAGGGTATATCAGTAATTTCTCCAGGAGATAGAATAGCACAATTACTAATAATACCCAGCCCACATGATAAATTTTACAGTTATGCTGTAGAAAGAGGTTCCAAGGGATTAGGCTCCACAGGTGTAGATTGGGCTATGCTTTCTTTAAATTTATATTCTCGCCCCATGCTAAAACTAAATATTCAAGGACATGAATTCAATGGGCTACTGGATACAGGTGCAGACCTTAGCATCATCTGTCGTCAAGAATGGCCAAAACAGGGCTGGGGATGTGGCTCAAGCAGTAGGGCGCTCGCCTGGCATGCTTGCGGCCCGGGTTCGATCCTCAGCACCACATACAAACAAAGATGTTGTGTACGCCGATAACTAAAAAATAAATATAAAAAAAAAAAAAGAATGGCCAAAACATTGGCCATTACAACAAGCCACTCAAACGCTTCGAGGCCTAGGAGTGGCGACTAATCCCCATAAAAGTGCAATGGTATTAGATTGGAAGGATCCTGAAGGATGTGAAGGAACTATACAGCCATATGTATTGGAACATCTTCCCATAAATTTATGGGGATGAGATGTCCTAGATCAATTAGGTTTGACATTAACAAATAACATCAATCAAAATTCACCCACTATTATAGCTAGACAAGATTTTAGGAAAGGAAAAAGATTAGAAAAGCAAGAACAAGGTATAGCAGCACCAATACAAAAAGATCAAGGAACAGATAGATATGGGTTGGATTTTCAGAAAGGGCCACTGAGACAATAAATATTACTTGGAAATCAGAAAGACCAGTATGGGTTCCTCAGTGGCCCCTGACTAAAGAAAAGATACAAGTAGCCCATGACCTGGTCAAACAACAATTAGCGGAAGGACATATACAACCTTCTGTGTCTCCCCATAATACTCTCATTTTTGTCCTTAAAAAGAAATCTGGTAAATGGAGATTATTGCAAGATTTAAGAGCCATTAATAATAGGATGGTTATTATGGGACCTGCTCAATCAGAGATTCCTCAATTGTGTGCTTTGCCAAAAACTTGGTATGTTTTCGTTGTAGATATTAAAGATCGTTTTATTTTCAATTCCAATTTATCCTGAGGATATTCCAAGTTTTGCATTTACTATACCTGCACTGAATCATGAAGGTCCTGACAAGAGATATGAGTGGAATGTACTCCCTCAAGGGATGGCTAACAGCCCAACTATGCGTCAAATTTATGTTAACAAAGTAATCCAGCCACTTAGAAATCAAATTCCTGAAATACAAATTTTTCACTATATGGATGATGTATTATTAGCACCCAAAGTTAAAAACCCATTGCTAGAATGGTATGCCACACTTACAAACGTATTAAAAAATTATAACCTAGAGATAGCAATAGGTAAAATACAATTAAATTTTCCAATTAATTATTTAGTAGCTCTATTATCCTAAACCATGGTCAGTCAACCAAAAATTCAAATACGAGTAGATCAACTCAAATCAATTAATGACTTTCAAGAGTTATTAGGAGACTTAAATTGGATAAGGCCTCATCTAGGTATACCAACAGGAGAGTTGGGACCTTTATTTGATATCCTAAAAGGACCATGAGATCCAAATTCACTCAGAATGTTAACGCCTGAAGCAAGAAAAGCAATAAAAATCATTGAAACATATATGGGAAATATGCTTTTGGATAGAGTTGATATAATTTTGCATTTATTATTTATTGTACTAACAACAAAAAAATATTTCTACAGGAGTATTTTGGGAAGAAGGTCTATTATTATGGACACATTTATCTTATTTTTCTAACACTATTATTACTTGCTATCCTGAGGCTGAGGGAGAATTAATACTCATAGGAATAAAAGCAGCAAAAAGAGTGTGTGTGGAATTTCACCCAATAAAATTATTACTCCATATACTATGAATCAAATTGATGAATTAGCTAATTAGTTAAATACTTGGGCAATAATCGTGTGTAAATCTAATGTTTCATTTGATAACCACTTACCATCTTATCTTTTATTGTCTTTTTGGTCATCGCATCCTGTAATTTTTCCAAAAATGACAAGAAAACACCTATCATGAATGCTCCAAATATATTCACCAATTGGTTTAATAATGGTACAAAAGCAATAGTTACACCTGATCCAACTTTTATATTTTTAGTACCAAAACAATCAGCTCACAAGGTAGAGCTTAGTACAGTACTACAAGCTTTTGTGATTTTTAAAGATTCTGTATTTAATTTATTTTCTGATAGTCAGTATATAGTTAATGCTATAGTATCCCTTGAAGATGCTGGTAGGATTTCCCCTTTCTCTACTGTTTTCTCTTTGCTTTCCACTATACAAAGTCTAATCTGGGACAGAAAAGATCCATTCTTTATAGGACATATCAGGGCACATACAGGATTGCCTAAAGCCCTTAGTTTGGGCAATGATTTAGCAGATAAAACTACAATTGACATACATACATATTTTCTTTACACTGGAAGAAGCAATAAATTTTCTTAAAAAGTTCCATGTCAATGCTTATACTTTACAAAAGCATTTCAAAAAAACTAAGGAACATCTAGACAAATTATAAAACAATGTCAAAATTGTGTGACCTTTTTACCACAAGTTAATCTTGGAGTCAATTCTAGAGGATTGATACCTAACCATATTTGGCAGATGGACGTCACACACTTGCCAGAATTTGGAAAATTAAAATATTTGCATGTTACAGTTGATATTTGTTCTGGATTTTTAATGGGCTCCCTTCATGCTGGAGAAAAAAACTAAAGATGTTATAGCTCATTGCTTACAAAATTTTGCCACTGTGGGCATTCCAAAACAGTTAAAAACAGATAATGCCCCCGGTTACACTTCTAACTCTTTTAAACAATTTTGCTCATCATTTGGCATTACTCATATAACAGGAATCCCATACAATCCACAGGGACAAGGCATAGTTGAAAGAGCACATCAAACAATAAAAATGTACTTATTAAAGCACAAAGACGGAATTGAGAAGGGGTATATATTCCCCAAAGATAAACTTAAATTAACGCTTTTTACTCTAAACTTTTAAAACTTGGATTCATCAGGACTTAGTGCTGTGGAAAGGCATATGTTTCCAAAAAATGTGCATAAGCCCAAGGTACTTTGGAAGGATATTCTAATAGGACAATGGAAAAGTGTTGACCCAGTAATTGTCTGGAGTCGGGCGTCTGTTTGTGTGTTTCCACAGGAAGAACAGCAGCTGATTTGGATTTTGGAGAGATTAACTAAAGTCCTGACCCAGTGATTGTCTTTAGTCAGGGGTCTGTTTGTGTGTTTCCACAGGAAGAACAGCAGGCAATATGGATTCCAGAGAAATTAACTAAAGTGATTTCTATAGACCAAAAAGAAGATGATTTGGCTCAAATTCATTACAGCTGATATCCAAAACTCCAGTTTGGCTATCCTTACATCTGCGACAGAACCAGGATGCTTTTTTCAATATCTATTTTATTATTGCCCTTTCCCACATCATGAAGTTCTATTTTTTTTTTTTTTGAGCTCATACAGACCTAGGTTAATGTTTTGCTGATCAGTTCTATTTTTTGACTATAGAGTTTTTAGACATTCCAATGGTGATTTCACCTGTAAAAAGTTATAAGGCCTTTACTATTATGTTATGTGTTGTATATATTATATTATTTGTGCACACTTATGTTTTGTGTTTTATGTTTGAATGTACATATATCCATATATCATATATGATGTGTGCTCATGAAAAAATGGATCCAAATTTTTTTTTTATTCACCTGATTTAAATAGTTTAATTTAAATTGGGTAAACAACTGTTGAGGATTGTTTTAATATGTGTACAAAAAAAGGAGTTTAGCAGAACTGTTTGTTGACTTTCACCTTTCCTTTTCATTATATTTAATAATTCTCTTCAAGATAATGTAAATTGTTTAGATAATTGGGTTTTTTAGTGCCTTCTGGAATGGTAAGTAATTTTTCTTTAGCCATTATTGCCAGAATTCCAATCTTCAACCCAGTGCTGGTGAAGAGAAAGATAAAACCAATCTACAGCTTCTGCAATAGCCATCACTGAACTGCTTGCAGAACTTGCCTGGAATATGTATCACTTGTATGCATTGTGAACTAACATGTATGCATTGTGAACTATCTGTTGGTGCAGCGACTTGTGGTAGTGTTGGGGTAATTTTGCTGATGCTCTCATTGGTGGAACAATTTTTCCAAACGGAGACATCAATTGGCTTGGTGTATCTTCCCTATTCTCACTTTATAGAGGTCAGGAACCTTACAGAGGAAGGCGAAAGACTTCATCTGCAATGACTGTACTTTCGGCCATTTTGGTTTTGGATGCACACATGGGATCTTTCTTTAGATCCATAAGGGGCTGAGAATTTAATCAACAGCCTCACACAGAGCTAAGAGGCTGATTCAGACACATCCCTTTCCAAAGCAATTAAGCAAAGAGCCACAGGTGATTTCCATTCATTTCCATTTGAAAACTGTTTTCTTCAGGTTTCACAAAGGGGTGGCCTGAGGCAAAGAACTTCCTGACATTCAGGGTAACAGAACAATATGTAAGCAAAAGTCCCAAAGCAGGGTTTATCCACTGAGACTTTTCTGGTCACAGTGATCTGAGTTTTCTGAGATTCTCGCCATTCACTTCAGCTATCCAGAACATAGCCATGTCACAGAGCTTGGAAGTGATTCATATCTTGGACACAAAACCATGAGCCTCTTCTGGAGAGTGGCCAGAATTCAGGAAGAAAACAGCAACTTAGGAAATTATCATGTGTTGCCCATCGATAAGGCAAGCCAAAGTCCATACATAAATCGGGCAGGAGGAATGCTGGGAAGCTTTCTACCAGACAGGACACATCCATTGAATCATTCTCTTTTCTAATGTCTACAACCGCGATACACAGACATAGAAACAGTCGCCTTGTCAAATGACTTATTAAAAACAGTTCACTACAAACCATACAAACCACCTTTCCTACATATTCTCAGAATATGAGACAAACCAAAAAACCACACCCACACAACAAAGGCACCTCCTTCCCTCAAATGGGTCTGTGACTATCCGGAGTGTCCTCTGACTGGTGGGCCACACTATGTTCCCCTGAGATGGCCTGTCCTGTATGAGATTAGGTCTCCTTGGTCAACTCTGTGAAGTTGTCAGAAGCCAGGGGTGAGCCCCTACCTGCTTGCTCAGAAAAGGCCCCTCTTGAGAGCTTTCCTGTTATTTGGCCATTCCCACATCAGTAGGTATCAAGAAAGATTGACTCTATCCTTGGAAAATCAAAACAAGTGAGATCACTGAGACTGGGACTTGGACTGGCTCTGGGTGCCTGGCTTACTGGATCTAAGTTCAGAGAGTTTGATCACCACGGAAGTGAGGTAAGTCACTTCCTTCAGGAATTGAATGAGTTCACTGCCTTGGCAACCACTTTGTCCTAAGAGTTGACTCCAAGGGTCCCATGAGATGGAGGCTGCCCCTGCTTCCTGTGACACTTTCACAAGTTAGAATGGTATATCAACCATAGGCACACAGGAACAGCTCTCCACACAGGCCTGGTTTGGTCCATCTTCTCTACATTAATAAGAGAGAGGCTGATTCATACATATCCCTACATCCTGACCAGGTTGTTTTCCATGGAAGATGACTTTTGCTCTCTCAGGTCTTTCATAGCTGCCTACAACTTATCCAGGTGTCATTTATGTAGGACATTTGAGGTTCTCAACAGGTGGAAGATCGCCTACATTCCTGTATTGAAATACCAACTCCTTCCCTGCTCTTCTGTAAAGTTAGATTGAGGGAAGAATGTATGATTAGGGTGAATAACAGGTTCGATTTGGGTGAGGAATCATTCTGAGGGTTGAATAACAGTATTGGGAACCTGCGATATTTACAAGAATATATAGGTGAAATGTAAGTATGAAAACAGAAATCTAGTTAAGATTTGAAGCCGAGAAGGGCATGGGAACTTGATTGGGATACTTAGCGTTGAATTACGTTCTGAACAGATGTCTCAGATAAATCGATATACAATGGCATAGGACAATGTACCTTGAATGATTGAATGTAGAAGAGAACATCAAGTCAAAAAGGAATACTCGGTAGGAACAGGAGATAGTAGTTTTAGGAAGAAGAGTGAGTATAGGATCTGGACCAAAAGTTCTTTAGCAATATGGTTTCAGTTGAGAGTGAATGTAAATGTTAGCACATGTGAAGAGTCAGTCACGATGATGAACTGGGGAAAATATGGAGGAAAGCAGATATTAATAGAGACATTAGGAAATCAGCCAAAGTATAAACTGAGTCATAGGACTAGACATTTTCTACAGGGTTGAGTTTGGATATATAATGTTAGAAAGAAACAAATATGTAGTCACCAATAGGATTGACATTTGAGAGCATTAGGCAACCTGGACATGGGTGCATTTAGTAATCCATGCTCATTTTCCATTTAGGCTTTGGTACAATCATAGGAGTGACCTTTGTTTTATGTGTCCAGAATATTACTGTGATAAAATGTATATGTAGATCAGGTGACATGGGTATTTCTTCCACCATTTCTGGGAGCACTATTTTGAAGAAATATAAATTAGTATTGGGGGTACAAAGGGTATACCCTGTGTCATAGAATATATTGATAATGCATCAATTGACCATCATGTGAATAAATAATATAACTGGTTCCACTTTAAATAATGGATTGAATTGATATCTGAAAATATATAAGAAATCTAATATTGATATACAGTCATTCATTCCAACGAGTTATACATCTAATGGTAATATTAGGGTTATGGGTTATCATGAAAGGTGTGTGGGTTTTGCTTCAAAAGTGATTACGGAAATCGAAAATAATGTGTTTGGAAAGAAGTCTCATGAAAATATCCGTCAAGAAACATGGAGAAATACATGTGTTCTGAAGCAGGAATTGACTGAAAGTGAAAAAAATGCCAATCAATTTGCTAACTTGTGGATGAAATATGTATCCTATGAAGTGCATAAACTGAAGAAATAGCAATGTACCAGTGTTGAATAAAAATGAACTTCAAAATACACATCATGTCCCATAGTAATCTACTTGAATTGATGTTAAACAGGGTCAGTTACTGTAGAAATGTTAGGATATGTATGCACCATTCAACGAAGTTAGTTTTCAGTACTAGGAAACAAGTATGTATTTTAGGTGGATGAGTATTTCTGAGAATAATCTTGTGAAAAGTTGATTATAAATCCACATACATGAATATAAATGAATTTAGGGAGTCTACAATAAGACACATGTTTCATATTTTGAAAAATCTAGACAGAGTGCATATATATATATATATATATATATGTATATATATATATGTATATATATATATATACATATATATATATACACACACACACACAGAGAGACATTAAAAATTGCAATATATATGCCAATCGAAATTTATCATGAAATATATATCATCATCAGATCCAAAAATATTAATTTCACTGAACATGGATTTTTGTATAAGGTTGTTCAAATAGGAAGCTCACCCATGGGTTGTATTTTCAGTTCCAACAGCGTTTACGAGGAGTGGTCATTTCTCACAATTTGTATCTGCCAATCAGCCACCTCATGAGACTGTATGTGTGATAACCAGGTAGGATTCTATATGTGCATATAAAAACACATGTTCTGAATAAGCTAGAGAGAATGGGAGACAGTAATTTACATATTTGTTAACTTTAAAAACACATGGAAAACTATTTCAATTAAAAATTGACTAGATTAATTACTCGTACCCTATATAATGCAAAAGGCAATTCTAACTATACACCATGCCTCCTATGAAATGCTTGTATTTCTATTTTGTTTGAGTTATTTTTCTCCATCATATTAGGATTAGTAGTCAGAGTCTATTAGGATATGGGTTAATGTCAGGGATTCAGTATTTCAAATAAATGCTGCACACAAATTTTTGCACTCTCATACAGAAAAATGCCTTGACATTACCCTCGCCTGAAGTAAGACACAATTAGAGGAGAAGAGTTAAAAATTCTGTGAATACATATCTGGAATGGAATACGCTCAGGAGTTCACAACCTTGGAGGTGGTAGAGGAGTTTTCAAAAGGAAGGGACAGGGTAAACACTCAACAAACATGGAGCTCTGCTGGCCTAAAGACTTTTTGAGAAACTGCCTCTGAGGTTGCGGACTTGAAATATAAGTATTTGTCAGGAGCCTCCTTTGTAGTGAGACCATCAAAGCTGGGTGTGCATGTATGTGACCTGGAGGACATAGTTTCTTATTTTCCACTGAACATGAGGCAGCAGTGCTGATTTCTCTCTATGTAGGTTAACAGTGTCCACTGGGGGCTAAGTTTCTCTCTGTGTGGACTGTGAAGCCATTTGGTCATCCTCCACTTTTCGTGGTATTTCTTACTGCTGCACTGGGAGTTTGTTATTTGCTTCACGAAATACAAGTAGTTCACCTGGTACAGTGCTGGAGGGAGTTCAGTCACCTGTGGTGGGTAAGGGTCTGCAAGAGAATGCACCAACCATGCTTCTATCCCACATAGCTTTTCCCTTGACCATAGCATCCTGATTCTGAACATTGCCCTGAAACCTCTCCAAATAACAAGATGCCTTTACATATAAGGGTCTGCTGGCTGCACCATGTCAGTCACAGGCCATTTGGAAGACAATGGAAGATCCCCATGGCCCCACCACAGATGTTTTATCACACACCTGCCCTCCACTGCTCTAGGCCCACTACTCAGAAGGCTCGAACTTACTGGCATCTCTGTTCTACACCATTTGCATGAAACCCAGTGAATCAAGGCACTGTCTGTTATACTCATGATCAGAAACCGGACATCCAAACTTTCTCCAGTGGTACCTGGTCCTGGGAATTTCAAAAATTTCATGGTATTTATCTAGCCATTTTTCAAGGATGAAGTTGGAGGCACTGTGGGTTTCAATTCATTCAGGAACCTTTAAATTTTGAGAAAGCTGATTTCAATGAAATCTCTATAGAACTCTCACAGACAAGGCTTCTCAAAGAGTGGCCAAAAGGTCACATGAAACCAGGCCCATTGAGGTCTACAGTGTGAGGTTCATGTGTGTTTTGACTCTCAACTATGGCTGCCAAGTCATTCAGAATAAAATCATGTGATATCCTGGCTGAAATTTCCAATGCTCTGTGGAAAGCCACCCTGGGCCTAGATCTCAGTTTCCAAGGGCAACTCTCATGTGTGGCCTCTTATAATCCCAACACAATTCATGACACCTCTTCTCTGAGTTCAGTTCCAGAACTCAGTGTCTAAGGGGAATCACACCAGAGTTCACACCCAGGTGGACCCAGTCTGTTAGGGTAAAAGAAATTGAAGTTAAAGTGTAAAATAGCGGGTGTTGTAAAGTTTCTAAGCTGCAAAGCCTGAGTTAAAATGTAAAGTACCAGGTATTGTTAAGTTCCCATGCTAAACCTAAAACCTGAAATTCCTGTAGCTGTTAGGACAATTCCTTTCACTGCCCATTAAATATTCCCCCTGACCATCCAGTTGTTTAATAATCTAGGACCCTGTGCAGCTTGGCACCTAAGCATATCAGGGCCCAAACCAATCAGTTTGAATGTACCCCCCTCCTTAGGATCGACCTATCACCCCCGCCCAACCTGATTCCACCAATGAATGTGCTAATCAAGTTTGAGAGTTGTTGTTCGATTTTCCGGCTGATCAAGATGATTTCCTCTGATATATATAAAGCCTCTGCCTACCCAAAAAGTGTACTGAAGCACTGCTTAACCTCTTCTCGGAGATCTGGGTCGCTGTTGCTTGTTGAGTGAGCACAGAGCCCCAGCGAACTGAATTGGATCCTCAATAAATCCCCATTGCTGTTGCATGAGCCAGTCTCTTGGTAGTCTCTTCCTCCGACGTCTGCTGGAATCTTACAAGTCATCTCTTCCAACTGCCACACAAATGACCACAATTAAAACCAAAACACTCCCACATGGCCCTCATATTCTTCCATATAGACACTCATCATATCCTCTGGCTAAAGGTTTCCATGAGGGGCGCAGCCCAAGACAGTGTCCAAAATAAGCTCCCTTGCCTCTGGTTTGCCTAAAGTCAGGGTGGCCTGGACAACCTTCCTGTGAACCAGGAGTGGTCAAATAGGCCTGCCATTAATACTACTTTGGTTCACCAATTTGAGGCCTACTGACTGTGGGGTTTAGATTCTTTATGTGAATTGGAGTAATCAGAAAACCCAAGCACCTATGGGCTAGCCTCTGCAGGGCTTTTAAGAACTCAATTGACCCAAAGGATCCCTATTCTCACTTGATGGAGGTCAGGAACCTTACAAAGGAAGGTGAGAGACTTTATCCATAATGATTGCTCTTTTGGCCAGTTTGGTTTGAATGCACACATGGGATCATTCTTTAGATCCATCAGGTGCTGATAATCTAAGCCACAGACTCACAAAGGGCCAAAAGGCTGAATCAGACACATCTCCTTCAAAAGAAATTAAGAAAAGAGCCACAGGGGATGTCCATTCATTTCCATTTGAAAACTGTTTTCTTCAGGTTTCAAAAAGAGATGGCCTGAGGCAAAGACCTTGCTGACATTCAGGTCAACAGAACAATAGGTAAGCAAAAGGCCCAAAGCAGGGTTTCTCCAATGAGACTTAAATGGTCACTCTGATATCTGAGTATTCTGAGATGCTCTCCATTCCCTTCAGCTATCCAGTACATGGCCATGTCACAGAGCTTGGAGGTGGTACATATCTTGGAGAGAAAACCATGAGCCTATTCTGGATATTGGCCAGAATTCAGGAAGAAAACAGGAACTTAGAAAGATAGCAGGTGTTGCCCATCGATAAGGAAAGCCTCAGACCATTAATAAATTTGGCAGGATACATGCTGGGATGCGTTCTACTAGACAACACAAATCCATTGATCCATTCTCTTTTCAACTGTCTACAACCACGGACACAGTGGGATTCAGAGACATAGAAACACTCGCCTTGTCAAATGACTTACTAGAAACAGTTCACTCAAAACCAAACAAACCGCCACTACTACCTATTCTCAGAACATGAGACAAAACCACAAACACACACACACATACAAAGGCACCTCCTTCCCCCAAGTAGGACTGTGACTATCCAGAGTGTCCTATGACTGGTGGGTCATACTATGTTCCACTGAAATGGCCTGTCCTTTCTCAGATCTGGTCTCCTTGTCCAACTCTGTGAAGTTGTCAGGAGCCAGTGGTGAGCCACTACCTGCTTTCTCAGAAAAGGCCCCTCTTCAGAGCTTTCCTGGCATTTGGCCATCCACACATCAATAGTTACCAAGAAACTCTGACTCTCTCCTTGGTAAATCAAAAAAATTGAGACCCCTGGGACTGGGACTGTGACTGGCTCTGAGTGCCTGGCTTCCTGGATACCAAGTTCAGACAGTTCCATCACCAAAGAAGTGTGATGCGGTCACTTCCTTCAGGAACTGAATGAGGTCACTATCTTGGCAACCTCTTTGCCTTCACAGTTGCTTCCAAAGGTCCCATGATATGGAGGCTGCCCCTACTTCCTGTGATACTTTCACAGGTTAGAATGGTATATCAACCATAGGCACCTAGGGACAGCTCTCCACATAGGCCTGTTTTGGTCCATCTTATCTATATGAAAAAAAGAGAGGCTGATTCAGACACAACCCTTTATCCTGACCAGGTTATTCACCATGGAAGATGTCTTTTGCTCTCTCAGGTCCTTCATAGCTGCCTACATCTTCTCCATGGATCATTTCTGCATGGGCCTTTTAGGTTCTCAGCAGGTGGAGAATCCCCTACATGCCTGTATTTTGAGACCAACTCTGTCCCTGCTCTTCTGAAAAGTTAGATTGAGGGATCAGTGTATGGTTAAGGTTAATAACATGTTTGATTTGGGTTAGGAATCATTCCGCTCAATTAATAATGGTATTGGGAACCTGTGACATTTTTAAGAATATATAGGTGAAATATAAGTATGAAAACAGAAATCTAGGTAAGATTTGAAGCCCAGAAGGGCATTGGGCCTTTGATTGGGATACTTAGCATTGAATTATGTTATGCACAGATGTCTCAGATAAATCGATATACAATGAAATAGGACCTTGTACCTTGGATGATTGAATGTAGAAGAGAACATCCAATCAAACAGGGATAGTCTGTAGGATCAGGAAGATAGTCGGTAGGTGTTGAAATGAGGGCGAGTATAGACTTTGGACCAAAAGTTCTTTAACAATAGGGTTTCGGTTAGAGAGTGAATGTCAATATCAGCACATGTGTAGGGTCACTCACAATGATGAACTGGGGAAAATATGTAGCAAAGCAGATATCAATAGAGACATTAGGAAATCAGGTATAGTACAAAGTGAGTGATAATATTAGACATTTTCAACAGGGTTGAACTTGACTGTATAATCTTAGGGAAAAATAAATATGGAGTCACAAATAGATTGACATTTGAGAGCATTAGGCAATTTAGACATAGATGTTTTAGTAATCCATGGTCAATTTCCATTTAGGCTTTGGTACAATCATAAAGGTGAACTTTGCATTTTGTGTCCAGATTATTACAGTGATAAAATGTATATGTAGATCAGGTGGAGTATTTCTTCCACTGTTTCTGGGAGCAATATTTTGAAGATGCATAAATTAGTATTGGGGGTACAAATGGGTGTACCATGTGTTTATGAATATTGAGATAATGCATGAAGAGACCATACTGAGAATTAAAAATATAACTGGTTCCAACTTTAAATAATGGAATGAATTGATATCTGAAAATATACATGAAATCTTATATTGATACACATACATTCATTACAACCATTTATACATCTAATGGAAATATTAGGGTTATGGATAATCATGAAAATTGTGTATATTTTGCTTCAAAAATCATTATGAAAATCAAAAATAATGTGTTTGGAAAGAAGTTTCATGATAAGACCAGTCAAGTAACCTGCAGGAATACGTGTGTTCTGAAGCAGGAAGTGATTGAAAGTGAAACAAATACCTGTAAATTTGATAACTTTTGGATTAAATATATATCCTATCATGTGCAAAAAAAGAAGAAATAGTAATTTACCAGTGTTGAATAGAAATAAACGTCAAAATACATAACATGTCCCATAGGAATCAACTTGCTTTGATATTAAACTGGGTCAGTTACTATAAAAATATTAGGATTTGTGTGCACCGTTCACTGAAGTTAGCTTTCAGTACTAGGTAACAAATATGAATTTCAGGTGGATGAATATTTCTGGAATAATCTTCTGAAAAGTTGATTATAAATCCAAGTACATGAACATGAATAAATTTATGGAGTGTATAAAAGACACATATATTTCAAGTTTTGAAGAACCTGGAGAATATATATATATATATATATATATATATATATATATATATATATATATATACAAAAAACACACACAGAGACATTAAAAACTGGCAATATATATGCCAATAGAAATTCATCCTGAAATATATATCATCCATTGAAGCAAAAATATTTATTTTACTAAACATGGATTTAAGTAAAATGTTGTTCAACTAGGAACCTCACCCATAGGTTGAATTTTCAGTTCCAACAGTGTTTAGGAGGAGTGATCTCTTCTCACAATTTGTATCTGCCATGTCATGCACCTCACAAAAATATAAGTGTGATACCAGGTAGGATTCAATATGTGCATTAAAAATACATGTTCTGAATAGGCTTCAGAGAAAGGGAAACAAGAATTCACATATTTGTTAACTTTAAAAACACATGGAGAACTTTTTCATTTAAAAATTGACTAGATTTGTAACACCTACCCTTTATCATGCAAAAGGCAAGTCCAACTATACAACAGGCCTCCTCTGAACTGGTTGTATTTCCATTTTGTTTGGGTTATTTTTCTCCATCATATTAGGATTAGTAGTGAGAGTCTAGTAGGGTATGGGTAAGTGTCAGGGATTCAGAATTTCGAATGGAAAATAGGAAAATTAATCTCATGTGTATTCAAATATGTGCTACACAAAAATCTCCCCACTCTGATCCAGAACAATGCCTTGACATTTCCTTCACCACAAGTAAGACACAATTAGAGGAGAAGAGTTAGAAAATTTGTGAATACATATCCGGAATGGAAAATGCTCAGGAGTTCACAACCTTGGAGTTGGGAGAGGAGTATCCAAAAGTAAGGGATAGGGTAAACACTCCACAAACATGAAGTTCTTTTGGCCTAAAGACTTCTTGACAAACTGCCTCTGAGTTTGGGCACTTAAAGTATATGTTGTTGTCAGGAGATTTAGCTTCCTTTGTAGTGAGACCATCAAATCTGGAATGGCATCTATGTGACCTGGAGGACATGGTTTCTTGTTTTCCAATGAACATTAGGCAGCAGTGATGAATTCTATCTTTGTCGGCAAACTTTGGCCACCTGGGTCTAAGTGTCTGCCCGCGTGGACTGTGAAGTCATTTGGTCATCCTCCACTTTTCGTGGTGTTTCTGGCTGCTGCACTCGTAGTTTGGTGTTGCTTCAAAAAATACAAGGAGTTCATCAGGGACACAGTGCTGGAGGGAGTTCTGTCAGGTGTGGTGGGTCAGGGTTTACAGGAGAATGCACCAACCAGGCTTCTATCCCACATAGCTTGCCCCCTTGACAAGAGCAACCTGATTCTGAACATTGCCCTGAAACCCCTCTATATAATAAGATGCCTTTACATATAAGGTTCTGCTGGCAGCAGCATGTCAGTCACAAGCCATTTGGAAGTCAAAGACATATTCACATGGCCCCACCACAGATGTTTATCACACACCTTCACACCACAGCTCTAGGTCCACTACTCAGAAGGCTCCAACTTACAGGCATCTCTGTTCTACTCCATTTTCATTAAACCCAGTCAATCAAGCCATTGTCTGGTACACTCATGATCAGGAACCAGATATCCAAAGGTTCTCCAGTGGCACCTGGTCATGGGAATTTCAAAACTTGCATGGTATTTATCGAGCCATTTTTCAAAAATGAATTTGAGACACTCTGGGTTTCAATTAATTCAGGAACCATTAAATGGTGAGGAAGCTCATTTCAATGAAAGCTCTAGAGAACTCTCATAGGCAAGGCTACAGAAACAGAGGCCAAATGGTAACATAAGCAAGGCCCATTGAGGTCTACAATGTTAGGTCCATGTGTGTTTTGACTCTCAATGATGGCTGCCAAGTCTTTCAGAATAAAATCATGTGATATCCTTGCAAAGATTCCCAGTTTTCTGTGCAAAGCCACCCTGGGCCTAGATCACAGATACCAAGAGCGAATCTCATGGGTGGCCTCCTAAATTCTCAAAACAATTCATGGCAATACTTCACTGAGGTCAGTTCCAGAAAGCAGTCTCTAAGTGGAATCACACAAGAGTTCAAGCCCAGGTGAACACAGTTATCTCTTCCAACTGACACACAAATGACCACAATTAAAACCAAAACACTTCGACATGGCCCTCATTTTCTTCCATATAGACACTCATCATAACCTCTGGCTGGAGGTTTTCATGAGGAGCGCAGTCCAAGACAGTGTCCAAAATAAGCTCCCTTGCCACTCATTTGCTAAAGTCAGGGTGGCCTGGACATACTTTCTGTGAACCAGGCGTGATGAAATAGGCATGCTGTGAAGACTACACCGCTTCTCTACTTTGAGGCCAACTGACTCAGAGGTTAAGATTCTTTATGTGAATTGGAGTCATGAGAAAACCCAAGCACCTCTGCAGGGCTTTGGAGAACTCCTCTGACCCAAAGGATCCCTATTGATGGAAGTCAGGAACCTCACAGAGGAAGGCGAGAAGTTATCCACAAGGACTGCTCTTTTGGCCATTTTGGATTCGGATGCACACATGGGATCTTTCTTTAGATCCATCAGGTGCTGAGAATCTAAGCCACAGCCTCACACAGGGCCAAGAGGCTAAATCACACACATCCCTTTCCAAAGCAATAAAGCAAAGGGCCACAGGTGATGCCCATTCATTTCCATTTGAAAACTGTTTTCCTCAGGCTTCACAAAGGGGTGGCCTGAGGCAAAGAACTTCTTGAAATTAAGGGCAACAGAACATTATGTAAGCAAAAGGCCCAAAGCAGGGTTTCTCCACTGATACTTTACTGGTCACACTGATATCTGAGTTTTCTGAGATGCTCGCCATTCCCTGCAGATATCCAGTACATGGCCATGTCACAGAGCTTGGAGGTGGTACATATCTTGGACAAAAAAACATGAGCCAATTCTGGAGATTGGAAAGAATTCAGGAAGAAAATTGGTAATTAGGAAGATAGTAGGTGTTGCCCATCCTTAAGGAAAGCCGCAACCCATTCATAAATTGGGCAGGTTGAATGCTGGGAAGCTTTCTACTAGACAGGACAAATACATTGATGCATTCTCGTTTCTAATGTATACAACCACGGACACAGTGGAATACACAGACATAGAAACACTCGCCTTGTCAAACGACTTACTAGAAACAGTACACTCCAAAAAAAAAAAAAAAAAAAAAAACTAACCGCCTTTCCTACCTATTCTCAGAAGATGAGACAAAATCATAAACCCACAACCACACCCACAAAGTCACCTCCTTCCCCCAAGTAGGTCTGTGACTCTACGGAGTGTCCTCTGACTGGTGGGCCATACAATGTTCCCCCGAAATGTCCTGTCCTGTCTCAGATCTGGTCTACTTGGCCAACTCTTTTAAGTTGTCAGAAGGGAATTTTGAGCC
This sequence comes from Callospermophilus lateralis, assembly GCF_048772815.1. NCBI lineage: Eukaryota > Metazoa > Chordata > Mammalia > Rodentia > Sciuridae > Callospermophilus > Callospermophilus lateralis. Next base: position 105,866 of record NW_027513659.1, on the reverse strand, counting down.
ACTACCTGCTTTCTCAGGAAAGGCCACTCTTCAGAGCTCTCCTTGCTTTTGGCATCATAATATCAGTAGGAACAAAGAAAGACTGACTCTGTCTTTGGTAAATCCAAGCAAGTGAGCCCACTGGGACTGGGACTGGGACTGGCTCTGTGTGCCTGGCTTCCAGGATCCCAAGTTCAGAGAGATCCATCACCAAGGAAGTGAGGTGAGGTCACTTCCTTCAGGAACTGAATGAATTCACTGTCTTCTAAACCATTTTGTCCTAATAGTTGCTTCCAAGGGTCCCATTAGATGGAGGGTTCCCCTACTTCCTCTGAAATGTTCACAAGTTAGAAAGGTATGTCAACCTTAGGAACCCGGGAATAGCTATCCACACAGGCCTGGTTTGGTCCTTCTCCTCTACATTAAGAAGAGAGAGGCTGATTCAGACACATCCCTTCATCCTGACCAGGGTGTTTGACATGGAAGATGACTTTTGCTCTCTCAGGTCCTTCATAGATGACTATATCTTCTCCAGGGTTCATTTCTACATGGATCTTTGAAGTTCTCAGCAGGTGGAAGATCCCCTACATTCCTGTATTGTAAGACCAACTCTGTCCCTGCTTTTCATTAAATTTAGATTGAGGGAACAGTGTATTCTTAGGGTTAATAAAATGTTTGAATTGGGTTAGGAATCATTCTGCGGGATGAATAATGGTATTGGGAACCTGCGATATTTATAAAAATATAGAGGTTAAATATATGAATAAAAACAGAAATCTAGGTAATTTTGAAGCCTAGAGGGCATTGGGCCCTTGATTGGGATACTTAACTTTGATTTACATTGTGCACAGATGTCTCAGAAAAATAGATATATAATGGCATAGAACCTTGTACCTTGGATGATTGAATGTTGAAGAGAACATCCAGTCAAAAACGGATAGTCGGTAGGATTAGGTAGATAGTAGGTTTAGGAAGAAGTGTCAATATAGGATTTGGAATATATGTTCTATCGCAATAGTGTTTTGGTTAGAGAGTGAAAGTAAACATAACTTCATGTGAAGGGTCAGTCACAATGATGAACTTGGGAAAATATGTAGGAAACCACATATCAATAGAGACATAATGAAATCAGGCAAAGTATAAAGTGAGTGATATGATTAGGCATTTTCAACATGGTAGAGTTTGAATATATAATCTTTGGAAGAAACAAATATGTAGTCACCAACAGGATTGATAATTGAGAGGATTAGGCAACATGGACAGGAATGTTTTTAGTAATCCATGTTCACTTTCCATTCAGACTCTGGTACAATCATAAGTGTGACATTTACTTTTTGTGTCCCGAATATTACTGTGATAAAATGTGTATGTAGATCTGGTGACATGAGTATTTCTTACACCATTTCTGGCAGTAATATTTAGAAGACATATACATAAGTATTGGTTGTACAAAGAGGTGTGCCCTGTGTCTATGAATATAGAGATAATGCATGAATTGACCACACTGTGAATAAATAAAATAGCTGATTCCACTTTAAATAATGGATGGAATTGATATCTGAAAATATTTAAGATATCTTATATTGATATAAAATCATTCATTCCAACCAGTTATACATCTATTGTTAATATTAGTGTTATTGTTTATCATGAACGGTGTCTGAGTTTCGCTTCAAAAATGATTATGAAAATTGAAAATAATGTGTTTTGTAAAGAAGTCTCATGAAAAGACCAGTCAAGAAACATGGATGAATACATGTGTTCTGAAGAAGGAATTGATTGAAAGTGAAACAAATGCCTATAAATTTGCGAAACTGTGGATGAAAAATATATCCTATGATGTGCATAAACTGAAGAAATCATAATGTACCAGTGTTGAATAAAAATGAACGTCAAAACACACAGCATGTCCCATTGGAATCTAGTCGCATTGATGTTAAACTGGGTCAGTTACTGTAGAAATATTAGGATTTGTATGCAACATTCACTGAAGTTAGTTTTCACTAGTAGGAAAAAATATGTATTTCAGGTGGATGAATATTTCTGAGAATAATCATGTGAAAATTTGATTATAAATCCACATACATGAATGTGAATGAATTTAGGAAGTGTGTAATAAGACACATATATTTCATATTTTGAAAAATCTGGAGACTGTATATATATATATACACACAGACATTAAAAAGTAGCAATATATATGCCAATCGAAATTCACCATGAAATATAAATCATCCACAGATGCAAAAATATTCATTTTACTGAACATGGATTTATGTATAATGTTGTTCATCTAGGAAGCTCACCCATAGGTGTAATTTTCTGTTCCAACAGTGTTTAGGAGCTGTGATGTCTTCTCGCAATTTGTATCTGCCAAGTAAGCCACCTCACAAGTACATGTGCTGAATATGCTACGGAGAAAGGGAGACACGAATTCATACATTTGTTTACTTTAAAAACACATGGAGAACTCTTTCAATAAAAAAATTAACTAGTTTATACCTTAAACCCAATATAATGCGAAAGACAATTCCTACTACACACCATGCCTTCTCTGAACTGCTTGTATTTCTATTCCGTTTGGGTTATTTTACTCCACCATATTAGGATTAGTAGTCAGAGTCTAATAGGGTATATGTTAGTGTCAGGGATTTAGTATTCTGAATGGAAAATTGGAAAATGAATCCAATGTGTATGCAAATATGTGCTACACAAAATTTTTCCCACTCTCATCCAGAACAATGCCTTGACAATACTTTCACCCCAAGTAAGACACAATTAGGGAAAAAGAGTTAGGAATTCTGAGAATACAAATCTGGAATGGAATATGATCAGGAGTTCACAAACTTGGAGGTGGTAGAGGAGTTTCCAAAAGTAAGGGACAGGGTCAAAACTCTCCATATAACAAGATGCCTTTACAAATAAGGGTCTGCTGGCTGCATCCTGTCAGTCACAAGGCATTTGGAAGCCAATGGCAGATCGAAATGGCCCCAGCGCATATTTTGTGTCACACACCTGCCCAACATTGCTCTAGGCCCACTGCTCAGCAGGCTCCAACTTACTGGCATATCTGATCTACACCATTTTCATGAAACCCAGTCAATCAAGGCACCGTCTGGTATACTCATGATCAGCAACAGGACATCCAAAGTTTCTGCAGTGCCACCTGGTCATGGGAATTTCAAAAATTTCATGGTATTTATCTAGCCATTTTTCAAGGATGAAGTTGGAGGCACTATGGGTTTCAATTAATTCAGGAACCATTAAATGGTGAGGAAGCTCATTTCAATGAATGCTCTGAAGAACTCTCACAGGTAAGTCTTCCCAAACAGTGGCCAAAAGGTCACATGAAGCCAGACCCATTGAGGTCTACAATGTGAGTTCCATGTGTGTTTTGACTCTCAACTATGGCTGCCAAGTCTTTAAAAATAAAATCATGTTATATCCTGGCTGAGATTCCCAGTGCTCTGTGGAAATCCACAGTGGCCTTAGATCTCAGTTTCCAAGGGTCACTCTCATGCGTGCCTAATAAAATCCCGACAAAATTCATGGCAATACTGCTCTGAGGTCAGTTCCAGAACTCAGTCTCTAATGGGAGTCACACCAGAGTTCAAGCCCAGGTGGACCCAGTCATCTCTTCCAACCACGATACAAATGTCCACAATTAAAACCAAAACACTCCCACATGGCCCTCATCTTCTTCCATATAGACACTAATCATTACCTCTGGTAGCAGGTTTCCATGAGGGGCGCAGCCCACAACAGTGTCCAAAATAAGCTCCCTTTTTCCCTCATTTTCCTAAAGTCTGTGTGGCCTAGACACCCTTCCTGTTAACCAAGAGTGATCAAATAGGCATGCCGTTAATGCTGCTTTGCTTCTCCAATTTGAGGCCTAATTACTGTGCGGTTTAGATTCTTTATGTGAATTGGAATCATGAGAAAACCCATGCACCTATAGGCTAGCCTCTACAGGGCTTTAAATATCTCATTTGACCCAAAGTATCACTATTCTCACTTAATGGAGGTCAGTAACTTTACATAGGAAGGCGAGAGACTTCATCTACAATATCTGCTCTTTTAGCCATTTTTGTATTGGATGCACACATGAGATATTTCTTTGGATCCATCTAGTGCTGAGATTCTAAGCCACAGCCTCACACAGTGCCAAGAGGCTGATTCACACACATCCCTTTCCAAAGCAATTAAGCACAGAGCCACAGGTGATGCCCATTCATTTAAATTTGAGAACTCTTTTCTTCAGGCTTCACAAAGGGGAGGCCTGAGGCAGAGACCTTCCTGACATTCAGGGCAATAAAACAATAGGTAAGCAAAAGGCACAAAGCAGGCTTTCTCCACTGAGACTTTACTGGTCATACTGATATCTGAGTTTTCTAGAAGCTCGTCATTCCCTTCAGGTATTCAGTACATGTCCATGTCACAGAGCTTGGAGGTGGTACATATCTTGGACACCAAAGCATGAGCCTATTCTTTAGAGAGGCCAGAATTCAGGAAGAAAACAGGAACTTTGGAGGATAGCAGATGTTGCCCATCCATAAGTCAAGCAGCAGTCCATTCATAAATTGGGCAGTATGAAGGCTGGCAAGCTTTCTACTAGACAGGACACATCCATTGATGCATTCTCTCTTCTTATGTCTACAACCACGAACACCGTTTTATATACAGACATAAAAACACTCGCCTTGTCAAAGTACTTACCAGAAAGAGTTCACTCAATCCAAACAAACCGCCTTTGATACCTATTCTCAGAACAAGTGAAAACCACAAACCTACACCTACACCCATAAAGGCACCTCCTTTCCCTAAGTAATTCTGAGACTATTTGGAGTGTCCTCTGACTAGTGGGCCACAGTATGTTCCCTTTAAATGGCATGTTCTCTCTCAGATCTGTACTCCTTAGCCAACTCTGTAAAGTTGTCAGGAGCCAGCATTGAGCAACTACCTTTTTCTCAGGAAAGGCCCCTCTTCAGAGCTCTGTTGGCATTTTGCCATCCTCACATCAGTAGGTACCAAGAAAGACTGACTCTGTCTTTGGTAAATCCAAACAAGTGAGACCACTGGGACTGGGACTGGGACTGGCTCTGTGTGCCTGGCTTCCTGGATCCCAAGTTCAGATAGTTCCATCAACAAGGAAGTGAGGTGAGGTCAATTCCTTCAGGAACTGAATGAGGTCACTGCCTTGGCAACCACTTTGTCCTAACATTTGCTTCCAAGGGTCCCATGAGATGCAGGCTGCCCCTACTACCTGTGACAGTTTCACAAGTTAGAATGGTATATCAACCATAGGCACCCGGGAACAACTCTCCAAACAGGCCTGGTTTGGTCCATCTTCTCTACATTAAAATTTGAGAGCCTGATTCAGACACAACCCTTCATACTGACCAGGTTGTTTTCCATGGAAGATGACTTTTGCTCTCTCAGGTCCTTCATAGCTGCCTACATCTTCTCCAGTGATCATATCTGCATGGATCTTTGAGGTTCTCAGCAGATGAACAATCCCCTACATTCCTGTATTGTAATACCAACTCTATGCCTGCTCTTCTGTAAAGTTAGATTGAGGGAAGAGTGTATGGTTATGTTTAATAACATGTTTGATATGGGTTAGGAATTATTCTGCTGGATGAATAATGGTATTGGGAACCTGAGATATTTATAAGAATATAGAGTTGGAATTTTGTAATGGTCGGGCAGGCATAGGAGGAAGAGACCACCAAGAGACTGTCTCATGCAACAACAAAGGGTTTATTGAGGGTCCAGCATGCTGGGGCTCAGAGCTCACTTGAATAGAGCAGAGAGTCCTGAGAACAGCTTAAACAGAGCTTATATACTTTCCTTGGAGAGGGCAGGGAGGGAAATTTATTGATGCGTCAGGGAGAGTGGGCAGTTTGCTTTCAACGGGATGATGGAGTACATTCTGCAGTTTGGCAGTTGGGGACAGCACATTCTGGGAACAAGATTAGCAAACAGTTCTCAAGATTTCAACAGTGTTTTATTAAGCATACAGAAAAATAGGAAGTGACAAGTACCTATTTTATTAACTTTTTATTCCCCAATTCTTCTTCTGGTTACTTTTAATCATGAAAGTGATCATTGAAGGGTGTCACATTTTATGTCTCCTAGTGGGGTATATTGTTGTCTGATTACCATAAGTATAAATTGTCCAATTTGAGCTTCGAGAAAGGAAACTACATGGTTGAGCCAACAGGGTCCTACAGTTAGCAATAATATGAGGATTATTAATGGACAGGCCTGGGCTGATGAAAGCATTGTTAACCAGAGGGACTGTGTGAACCAAGACTCAAACCACCCTTTTTGGGCCTCTCTCTCTCGTTGACTCTCTTAAAGGCATTTTCTTAATATACTCATAGGTTCTTATACAACTCCAGTATGGTCGGCATAAAAACAACCTTCTTCCCTCAATGCAGCACAAAGTCCCCCTTCTCTCATGAAGAGAAGGTTTAACCCTCGCCTGTTCTGTAAAACAACTTCAGAGAGAGAGGTTAAACATTCCTGTAAAGCTGTGATGGAGGTTTTATTATCTTTAATTTTTGGTCTATTGCTGCTTCTAATTGGGTCATTTGTTGTGTCCCATGGACTAGGGTTCCTGTGCTCACTCCTGCAGCAACTCCTATTCCTAATAGGATGGCTAAAGTGAGAGATACAGGTTCCCGGTGGAAACAGGTTGTATGCCCTCCAATTTGATCTTTAAATGAACATGCATCATCCTAGAACACTCTGGGAAACATCTGCACCATTACATAATTAATCACATCTGTTGACCATTTCATGAAAACATAAATAATGTTTAAGTATATAGAATTATACTGTTGTAGGTACGGAAAAGGAAAGGAATCTAAGATAGCACCGAAGACAGGGAAACAGCCCTATTTGGTTGCAAACGGATTTAGAGGGTATTGCTTCTGTTGTAATCAATTAATCTTCTGAACCCCAGTTTAGGTAGTTTCAGAATTTGTACCCAACATGTAAGGGAAGGGGCTCAGAAGTTCACAGTCTGCAGAAGTTCACAAAAAGCAGTTTTTGTTTCTGTTATTTTTTCCTCTGTTCTCGGCAAGTTAACTTTTCAAGGACACTTGGGACAGGGAGAGCTTCTTTTTTTTCTCTTTTTTTTCTCTCTGCCAGCTGTTACCATGGAGCCTAGTTGGTAACTTCTTTACTTAGAATTGTAGCCATCTCTGTGAATCCCCAGCTCAAGGCCAGAGGCCTTGTTCACTTATTTTGTGAAAAACTCGTAAGGGGGTGTCTAGCATAGGAGTGCTGATTTTTCCAGCCACTGGCCAAGTAGAACAGGGCGACATGAAAACACGGAGTTTATCTACATTGAATTCTTTTATAGGGACTCTTTTGCTGAAAGTCCTAAAGTCAGCAATGGTGAAGACTTCTGGAGAAGGTCATATAAGACTTTTCTGTGGGCCTGGTAAAGAGGGGCAAGACGTGGAAAGCAAGGCTGAGAGCAGCTCCGTTTATCTGAGAATTAGGAAGGAGAGATGTAAAAGAATATTGGGAAAGGGGTTTGTGAGTTTCCTGGCAACAAAAACTTGAGCAGTAGAACAGGTAGAGCAGAGGGGACGACAGGAGTGAGTATCCCAAAAAGCCTGTGAGGGACTTTAAATTCTTAGTCACCTGTTTTCAGTGATGACAAGGCAACTTTAAAGGTCACTTTCATTACATCTTGGATAGTGGTCTGAGGGATCTCCTCAGCTGGTTTGAGCTTTGGGTTAGCTGGTAAGAGGACCTGATGGGACCTGCTCTGGGCACTTACTGGAGAAAAGAGGACTGAGTGGGTGGAGGGGTACCTCAGTACCTGATACCTCAGCAAGGGCGCAATGGTCTGAGAACTGGCCGAGGTTTGGTTTTTTGATCTAGTAAATGGAGGGGAGAAATCAGGTTGCTGAGGTGGGAGTGAAAGCAGAGAGTCTGGAGCAGAAGGCTGAGGGTTAGGATCTATTGGAGAAGCATAGTTCAGGACGTGAGTGAAGGAGGGAAAAGGTCTTCACATAGGGGAATCTCCTTCCACCCTTTTGATCACTTGTAGAAGTTAAAAATGTCATGCATAATTTGAGGATCTAGAGAGCCTTCTGGGGTCCATCGGTTTTGGTTGTCTAATTGGTAATATGGCCAATGCTGTGTACTGAATTTGATGGGGAGTTTGGGTTCCACCAGGCAGTCCCTGTATGCTACCATCCCCATGACTTACAGAAGAAGTTGGCTTTTTCCCCTCACAGCCGTGGCTCTTTGTGGCTTTGATAGTCTGCCATGCAAACATAGTAATCTGGGCTAGCCAACCTGCATCTTGCTCGCGTGTCCCTACATCCATAATGTTTGTTTCCATTATCGATGATACAGAAGGTATTTAATAGAATTTTAGTGGGATCCACTTTATCAGATATATCCCAATAGGAAAAACCTATAGCCAGCTGACAAATGTCTGGGTGGAGAGATGGCCACCAGGTCCCTATGGGGGCTGTAAGCGAGATAGACCATACTTCTTCTCTAGTAGGATTTGTGATCAGCCATCGCTGATGAACCACCTGATGAGGTTTAGGACTACTGGTGGCCAAGGGGAGAGTCTATAGCCTTATTCATATGGTGAATACACAATTTGAAAGGGTTACTACTCATTTCCAGTTTCCAGCAAGAGTCTAGACAGAGCGCAGGCTTTAGATGAGAGGCTTGGATCCAGGAATTGATTCCGTATACATTTACTGATGTAGGTGTTATAAGTAGTACCTGGTATGTTCCTTTCCATCGGGGTTCCAGGAATGAAACCTGATGTCTTCTTATGTAGATGAAGTCTCTTACATTATATTGAAGTGGAGTCCCCTTGTCCCCAGTTTGGTAGGCCGTGGCCAGCTGTTTGAACAGATATCAATGAGTTCTTTCAAGAGCTTTAAGTCTGTCAAGCTAGGGGGTGTGGAAGGGATCCTTAGGTCTTAGAGTTGGGGTTAGGTCCCTTACTGGAGGAAGGGCACCATAGAGAATTTCACAGGTGGTGAGGTTACACAAAGAAACAGAGGGAGTATTTCTTGCATGAAACAGTGCATAAGGCAGGAGCATAGTCCAATCTTTTATGCAGGTCTCTAAGATTAATTTCGTAAAGGTCTATTTAATGGTTCTATTTATTTTTTCTACCTGTCCTGAGTTCTGGGGTCTATAAGCATAATGTAACTACCAATTAATAACCAGGGTACTGGTTAACCTATTCTCAGAACATGAGACAAAACCAGAATCCCACACCCACACCCACAAAGGCACCTGCTTCCCCCAAGTACATCTGTGACTATCTGGAGTATTCTCTGACTGGTGGGTCATACTATATTCCCCAAAAATAGCCTGTCTTGTCTCAGATCTGGTCTTCGTGGCCAACTCTGTGAAGATTTCAGGAGCCAGCATGAGCCACTACCTGCTTTCTCAGGAAAGGCCCCTCTTCATAGCTCTTCTGGCATTTGGCCATCCCCACATCAGTAGGTACCATGAAAGACTGACTCTGTCCCTGGTAAATCCAAAGAAGTGAGCCCACTAGGAGTAGGACTGGGACTGGCAATGGGTGCCTGGCTTCCTGGATCTCAAGTTCAGAGAGTTCCAACACCAAGGAAGTGACGTGAGGTCACTTCCTTCAGAAACTGAAAGAGGTCACTCCCTTGGCAACCACTTTGTCCTAACAGTTGCTTCCTATGGTCTCTTGAGATGGAGGATGCCCCTACTTCCTGTGACACTTTCACAAGTTAGAATGGTATATAAACCATAGGCACTCAGGAATAGCTCTCCACACAGGCCTGGTTTGATCCATCTTCTCTACATTAATAAGAGAGAGGCTGATTCAGATACAATCCTTTATCCTGACCAGGTTGTATGCCATGGAAGATGACTTTTGCTCTCTCAAGTCCTTCATAGCTGCCTACATCATCTCCAGGAATGATTTCTGCATGGACCTTTGAGTTTCTAAGCAGGTGGAAGATCCCCTACAATCCTGTATTGTAAGACCAACACTGTCCCCGCTCTTCTGTAAAGTTAGATTGAGGGAACAGTGTATGTTAGGGTTAATAACATGTTCAATTTGGGTTAGGAATCATTCTTCGGGATGAATAATAGTATTGGGAAACTCTCTCAGATCTGGTCTCCTTGGCCAACTCAGTGAAGTTTTCAGGAGCCAGTGGTGAGACACTGCCTGCTTTCTCATGAACTGGCCCTCTTCAGAGCTCTCCTGGCATTTGGCCATCCTCACATCAGTAGGTACCAAGAAAGTCTGACTCTGTCCTTGGTAAATACAAACATGTGAGCCCACTGGGACTGGGACTGGGACTGACTCTGGGTGCCTGGCTTCTTGGATCCCCAGTTCAGAGAGTTCCATCACCAAAGAAGTGAGGTAGGTCACTTCATTCAGAAACTGAATGAGGTCACTGCCTTGGCAAACACTTTGTCCTAAAAGTTGCTTCCTAGGTTCCCATGAGATGGAGCCTGCCCCTACTTACTGTGACACTTCAAGCTAAGAATTGTATATCAAAAATAGGCACCCAGGAACAGCTCTCCACACATGCCTGATTTGGTCCAACTACTCTACATTAAGAAGAGAGAGGCTGATTCAGACACATCCCTTCATTTTGACCTGGTTGTTTTCCATGGAAAATGAATTTTTCTCTCTCAGGTCCTCCATAGCTGTCAACATCTTCTCCAGGGATCATTTCTGTAAGGACCTTTGAGGTTCTCAGCAGGTGGAAGATCCCCTACATTCCTGTATTGTAAGACAAACTGTGTCCCTACTCTTTTTTAAAGTTAGATTGATGGAAGAGTGTATGGTTAGGATTAATAACATATTCGATTTGAGTTAGGAATCATTCTGCAGGATGAATAATGGTATTGGGAATCTGCGATATTTACAAGAATAAATAGGTGAAATGTAAGTATGAAAACAGAAATCTAGGTAAGATTTGAAGCCCAGAAGGGAATTGGGCCTTTGATTGTGACACTTAGCTTTGAATTATGTTCTGCACAGATGTCTCAGATAAATCGATATAAAATGGCATAGGACCTTGTACCTTGGATGATTGAATGTCGAAGAGAATATCCAGTCAAAAGGGGACAGTAGGTGGATTAGGAAGATAGTAAGTAAGTTTAGAAAAAAAGAGAGAGTATAGGAATTGGACCAAAAGTTCTTTAGCAACAGGGTTTCGGTTAGTGAGTGAATGTCAATGTCAGCACATGTGAAGAATGAGTCACAATGATGAACTGGGGAAAATATGTAGGAAAGCAGATATCTGTAGAGACATTATGAAATCAGACAAAGTATAAAGTGAGTGATAGTATTAGATATTTTCAACAGGGTTGAATTTGAATATATAATCTTAGGAAGAAACAAATATGTAATCATTAATAGGATTGACATTTGAGAGCATTAGCCAAATTGGACATGTATTTTTTTAGTAATCCATGTTTACATTGTCTTTGGTACAATCATAAGTGTGAACTTTGCATTTTGTGTCCAGAATATTACTGTGATAAAATGTATATGTAGATCAGTTGACAGAGTATTTCTTCCACCATTTCTGGGAGCAATATTTTGAAGACATATAAATTAATATTGGGGGTACAAAGAGGTGTACCCTGTGTCTATGTATGTAGAGATAATGCATGAAGAGACCATACTGTGAATAAATAATATAACTGATTACACTTTAAATAATCGATTGAATTTATATCTGAAAATATGCAGAAAATCTTATATTGATATACAATCATTAATTCCAACCAATTATACATATAATGGTAATATTACTTTAATGGTTTATCAAGACGGGTGTGTGAGATTTGCTTCAAAGCGATAATGGAAATTGAAAATAATGTGTTTGGAAAGAAGTCTCATGAAACGAGCAGTCAAGAAACATTAAGGAATACATGTGTTCTGAATCAGGAAGTGATTGAAAGTGAAACAAATGCCTATCAATTTGATAAATTGTGGATGAAGTATTTATCCTATGATGTGCATTAACTGAAGAAATAGTAATGTACCAAAGTTGAATAAAAATGAATGTCAAAATACACTTCATGTCCCATAGGAATCTATACACATTGATGTTAAACTGGGTGAGTTACTGTAGAAATATTAGGATTTGTGTGCACCATTCACTGAAGTTTGTTTTCAGTACTAGGAAACAAATATGTATTTCAGGTGGATGAATATTTCTGATAATAATCTTGTGAAAAGTTGATCATAAATCCACATATATGAATATGAATGAATTTAGGGAGTGTATAATAAGACACATATATTTCATATTTTGAAAAATCTGGAGAGTATATATATATATATATATATATATATATATATATATATATATATATAAAACACACACACACAGACATTAAAAAGTAGCAATATATATGGCAATCTAAATTAATCATGAAATTTATATCATCCACAGATCCAAAAATATTCATTTTACTGAACATGGGTTTATGTATAATGTTGTTCAACTAGGAAGCTCACCCATAGGTTGAATTTTCAGTTCCAACAGCGTTTAGAATGAGTGATCTATTCTCACAAATTGTATCTGCCAATTCATCCACCTCACAAGAATGTACGTGTGGTACCAGGTAGGATTTGATATGTGCATATAAAAATACATGTGCTGAATAGGCTACAGAGAAAGGGAGACAGGAATTCAAATATTTGTTAACTTTCAAAACACATGGAGAACTATTTAAATTGAAAATTTGCTAGATTTATAACTCCTACACTACATAATGCAAAAGGCAAGTCCAACTATGCACCATGCCTCCTCTGAACTGCTTGTATTTCTATTTTGTTGGGGTAATTTATCTCCATCATATTTGCATTAGTAGTCAGAGTCCAGTAGGGTAGGTTTTAGTGTCAGGGATTAAGTATTTCGAATGAAAAATTAGATAATGAATCCAATGTGTATGCAAAAAATCTTCCCATTCTCGTCCAGAACAATGCCTTGACATTACATTCGCCCCAAGTAATACACAATTAGAGGAGAAGAGTTAGAAAATCTGTGAATACATATCTGGAATGGAAAATGCTCAGGACTTCACAAGCTTGGATGTTGAAGGGGAGTTTCCAAAAGTAAGGGACAGGGTTGATAGACCCAACCTGATCATTTATTAAAATTGGGAGCCCACTTGCCAGAAAGCCATGAAAAGATAATTTTGGCTTTATTATAAATTACTGCAAATTCTGAACCTGCTTGGAATGTTTGCCCATACCTTAAACTCACCCATGCCTGGCTCTCTGACCAGATTGCAGCCCTCTCTGAAACTTTAGTGACACCTCATAAATATTTTCTTTCCCTGGCCAGACAACGAGTCTCTGAGGCTCTAATGGTCCTCATAATTTCTGATGTTGGGGTGAGCTTAAAAAAAAATGTAAACTACCGTTAGTGTGATGCTTGTTAAAGTTCTGTTATCTGTAACCCCCTTTTTGTGCATCTTTCTGGGCTATATAGCTGGGCTATAGGAAAGGTGGGTTTGCTGTCTTGCTCCCGCCATTTTGGGAGGGAGAGGTAGCCTTTCCCTTTGAAATAATTAGCTTGCCTTAATTTGATTTTACTAGGAGTCAGTGGTCTTTACATGCGTTCCTGGTCTAATATTTTGGAGTTCCCCAGTGAGATGACACTGCCGGACAAGATCACTAGACCAGACTGCTGTAAATTCTGAAGTTGGCCTTCCTTCCAGGGCTCCAAGCTTGAGAGCAACTCTAGGGTTTGTGCAACTTGAGATGGTCCAAGGCCTTGGAGTTAGCCTTCAGTTCAGGGAGCACTGCAGTGAACCACCGCATTAAAACTATTAGCAAGCACCTGGTGGAGGAGGCATCCATAGGTAATTGGTGCCTTTATAACATCTGATATCCGGTTAAGGGAGATCTCTTCTGATGACAGAGAAGTGGACTGAGGAGGCTCACATATACTCCTGTCTGGGACAGTAACAAGAATCATACTGTCATCTGTTCTGTTCTCTAGGGAATTCATCTGGAAGGGTAGAGAGGTGCCAACGGGCACGCATGCGCTCCTACGGGGAGCTTTAGGAAGACATTGCATTGCTCCTCTGTTTTCCTGTTTCGGCGCCGGATTTCTGTTTTTTTTTTTTTTTTTTGTTTTGTTCTGTGTTCTATATGTTTTTTGTTTGTTTGTTTTTGTGCATTTTGTTGTGTGATTTCTGTGGTGAAAACTTAAGGATATCGGACATGAAAATGGGTAATAAAGCAAGTAAGCCTGACACCCTTTGGACTGAGTTTAAAGGAACTGCAATGAACTTTACACCCATTTGTTAAGCAGTATGAGAGAAGCCCCTAGCTGGCTGCCTGGAGCACACTCACTGCAGAGGGCAGTGCCTGCGGGGGACCTAAGAACTGAGTATCTCCCAGGTTAATAAGTGAAACTCCTTTAAAATCCCTTGTCCCTCCAGATAAAGAGAGTCACAACCTTTTGGCAGAGTCCCTGTGTTTATCTTTGTTAGCAAAGCAATAAACCTTCGTTTTTCTTTTTCTCAAAACCCTGTCCTCATTTTTAAATTGGCATTAATTGGCTTCAAGTTCAGGAACCCAACTTTAAGTTACAAATTTTGATAACCCACTCGCACCCTGGAACTTTTTGAGAGCTGACTACAGAAATGTTAGGAGATGGAGCATGCTTGTGGTGGAACTGAACCAGAGGAGCAAATCCTGTAAGTAAAAGGAGGGACTGAGGGACTCCCAGCAGCTGCTGAAGCCTTATTTTTTCAGAGAATTCCCTAGGTCTTTCCCTGCAATTTAACGATAATGCCACCTCTGTCATCTTAAAAAAGAGGGAAAAAAAGGGGACACTAAATGCAGGAAAGTCACTATGGAGACCCTTGATTTTATATTTCAGGATGCTCCTCTGTGAAAACATCTGGTCCCCTTGTGGGGACATCTGTGGTGCAACTGGTGTAGGAGATTTTTCTCTTATCTGCTCTGTTTTAAAGGCTTCTGTCTGTCAGTCATAGTCTGAAGCTCCTTTCTGTCTGTCGTGTGTCTTTGTTTCTGGCACTTTAAGACATGTGCAATAATGTGTTGATATTATATATTGTTTCTTGGGAATGATTTTACCTGAATGTGTGTCTAAATGATGATGTTTTATTGTAACAATCTGGTAGCTTATTGGGTTTTTGAAGCATTGCAGAATCTTGCCGTTAAAAGTCAGATTCAGATAATTGTTTAGTTCATGATTTCAGATAATTCATGCCAGAGAACTTAAATTCTTAGGATGGAAAACTAAAGAACTCTACTTCCAATTTGGCAAGAAATTTTCCAATCATTCAGTCTTTTTTTTTTCACCAATTTTTAATTGGGTAGCCTGGGAAAATGTCACTGTGTGCACCAGTGCATTAATTTGGACAAGGATAGTAAATCATAGTATGGTATCTGTTGACAACACAAGATGTAAAGATATAAAATTTTGTAAATTTTGTCTTAAACTTGTATCAAAATTTTCAACATCCTATCTGGAAAATTATGGTTAAAATGCTTTAGGCCTGAGGTGTCTGCTCAGAATAGCAGTTTTATCCTGCTCCTTCCAGACCTCAGCCAGGACTTAGATTAAAATGCAAATGAAAGAAGCCTGCAAGATCAGTAGGAGACTGATATGAGGCTTAAGGAAAAATAAAAGTAAATAGAATGGTATTTACTAATTACTGGTCAGTTATTTTTTCTAGGACTCTTATTTTTTTCCTTAGATCCTTTAATTTTTCTAACTCATAATTTTGATCCTACAGACCTAGGTAAATGTTTTTCTGATCAGTTCTATCTTTGCCAACTGTGGAGTTTTTAAAACATGGCAATGGAGATTTCACCTGCTAAAAGCTACAAGGCCTTTACTATTATTATGTGTGCACACTTTTGTTATTTGTTGTATGTCTATATATATATATATATTCTTAATCATATATGATACAGAAATTAACATATATAAGGAGCGCTCATAATAAAAAAAACACTCATAAAAACAAATTTTAAGGGATGCCCTCTCTCACCACTTCGGTTCAACATAGTTCTCGAATCACTGGCCAGAGCAATTAGACAGACGAAAGAAATTAAAGGCATAAAAATAGGAAAAGAACTCAAATTATCACTATTTGAAGATGACATGATTCTATACCTAGCAGACCCAAAAGGGTCTACAAAGAAACTACTAGAGCTAATAAATGAATTCAGCAAAGTGGCAGGATATAATATCAACACACATAAATCAAAGACATTCCTGTATATCAGCCACAAATCCTCTGAAATGGAAATGAGGACAACCACCCCATTCACAATATCCTCAAATAAAATAAAATACTTGGGAATCAACCTAACAAAAGAGGTGAAAGACTTATACAATGAAAACTACAGAAACCTAAAGAGAGAAATAGAAGAAGATCATAGAAGATGGAAAAATATACCCTGTTCATGGATAGGTAGAACTAACATCATCAAAATGGCGATATTACCAAAAGTTCTCTATAGGTTTAATGCAATGCCAATCAAAATCCCAACGGCATTTCTTGTAGAAATAGAGAAAGCAATCATGAAATTCATATGGAAAAATAAAAGACCCAGAATAGCAAAAACAATGCTAAGCAGGAAGTGTGAATCAGGCGGGATAGCTATACCAGACTTCAAACTATACTACAGAGCAATAGTAACAAAAACAGCAGGGTACTGGTACCTAAACAGGTGGGTGGACCAATGGTACAGAATAGAGGACACAGAAACCAATCCACAAAACTACAACTATCTTATATTCGATAAAGGGGCTAAAAGCATGCAATTGAAGAAGGATAGCATCTTCAACAAATGGTGTTGGGAAAACTGGAAATCCATATGCAACAAAATGAAACTGAATCCCTTTCTCTTGCCATGCACAAAAGTTAACTCAAAGTGGATCAAGGAACTTGATATCAAATCAGAGACATGGCGTCTGATAGAAGAAAAAGTTGGCTATGATCCACATACTGTGGGGTTGGGCTCCAAATTCCTCAATAGGACACCCATAGCACAAGTGTTAATAACTAGAATCAACAAATGGGACTTACTCAAACTAAAAAGTTTTTTTCTCAGCAAAAGAAAGAATAAGAGAGGTAAATAGGGATCCTACGTCCTGGGAACAAATATTTACTCCTCACACTTCACACAGAGCCCTAATATCCAGAATATACAAAGAACTCAAAAAATTAGACAATAAGATAACAAATAACCCAATCAACAAATGGGCCAAGGGCCTGAATAGAAATTTCTCAGAGGAGGACATACAATCAATCAACAAGTATATGAAAAAATGCTCACCATCTCTAGCAGTCAGAGAAATGCAAATCAAAACCACCCTAAGATACCATCTCACTCCAGTAAGATTAGCAGCCATTAGGAAGTCAAACAACAACAAGTGCTGGCGAGGATGTGGGGAAAAGGGTACTCTTGTACATTGCTGGTGGGACTGCAAATTGGTGCGGCCAATTTGGAAAGCAGTATGGAGATTTCTTGGAAAGCTGGGAATAAAACCACCATTTGATCCAGCTATTCCCCTACTCGGTCTATTCCCTAAAGACCTAAAAAGAGCACACTATAGGGACACTGCTACATCCATGTTCATAGCAGCACAATTCACAATAGCAAGACTGTGGAAGCAACTTAGATGCCATTCAATAGACGAATGGATAAAAAATATGTGGCATTTTTACACAATGGAGTATTACTCTCCATTAAGAAATGACAAAATCATAGAATTTGGAGAGAAATGGATGGCATTAGAGCAGATTATGCTAAGTGAAGCTAGCCAATCCCTCAAAAACAAATGCCAAATGTCTTCTTTGATATAAGGAGGGTAACTAAGAACAGAGTAGGGACGAAGAGCATGAGAAGAAGATTAACATTAAACAGGGATGAGAGGTGGGTGGGAAAGGGAGAGAGAAGGGAAATTTCCTGTAAATGGAAGAAGACCCTCAGGGGTATACAAAATTACATACAAGAGGAAGTGAGGGGAAAGGAGGAAAAATATGAGGGGGGAGAAATGAATTACAGTAGAGGGGGTAGAGAGAGAAGAGGGGAAGGGATGGGGGAGTGGGGATAGTAGAGGATAGGAAAGGCAGCAGAATACAACAGACACCAGAATGGCAATATGTAAATCAATGGTTGTGCAACTGATGTGATTCTGCAATCTGTATATGGGGTAAAAACGGGAGTTCATATCCCACTTGAATCAAGTGTGAAATATAATATATCAGGAACTATGTAATGTTTTGAACAACCTACAATAAAAATTAATTTAAAAAAAGTGGATCCAAAGATCTTTAATTCACGTGATTAAAATTGTTCAATTTAAAATGGATAAACAGATAAAAATGAATGTTTTTAAATTTAAGCTTACAAGTTTTTATAGGTGTTCAAAAATCTAGTAAAATATTAATATCTACAAAATGTCTAAAATGCCTTGATTCTAGGACTTTTCCTTCAACAAAAAAATGGTTTACACTGTTCAATACATTTGTCTAATATTTTAATAAATAAGTAAAGTAAATTTGATGTGGAATTTCTCATTCTTGAGTACATTTGTTAGATACCCGATTGATTTACTAAGGTCTGTATCAGATTGTAAAAATCAGTCATGTGTTAAAGAGACAAAAATTTCTGAAAACATAAGTTTACCCATAACATTGTGTTTATTAAGTTTTATTTTTTCTAGAGCAAGCAACCATAAAAATTAAACAACTGATTAAATAAGAACTGTTATTTTAGAGCACTCTACTGCCATTTCTTTAAAAGCTAAACTTGGTTAATCTAGAAATATCAATGTAATATTGATGCTATTAATGTGCTCATATCTTACAGGTATACAAGTCTGTAAGTTAGAAACATTTAAAGAGCATTATATCAAGCTGGTATTCTGAAGTTGTATGGTAAAAAAAATGTACTGGGGATGTATTTACCTGTTATCAATAAGATATGTAAAGTTTTATGTTACTTTTTTCATTGGGGAACAATTGAAATGTATTTTTAAGTTAATCAGAGCCTAATATATGTAAAGGTTAAAATCTTTCAGCCTTTCTTTAATCCATGTTTTAAATGTGATGTCATATGATGTTAGATAATGTTCATGTGACCTCAAACAATTTATGTAAACTTTGTAAAATGATATTTAAAAAACAATGATCAGCTTTAGAACTAAAACACTTAATATTTATAAAGAGGCCTGCCTTACCTGAGATAAGGCTCTGTGTCCCATCTTACTACATGTGAGAATGACTACAAAAGGAGTAGGTCAGATTTTATTTCATTTAAAGTTATGTTCAAAAGTTCTTTTGTTTTTCTGTGAAGATTACTAGGATCTCAAACAGGGCATATAATGTATAACTCAGCCAAAAAATTCAGGGTAGCTATTACAGAAACTAAGTATTTTTACTCTTGTTAAAAAATTTTATTTTTAATTTGCTTATAAGTGATCTAAAGATTCCCTGTTAGTCTTTTACAGAAGTGTTGCTTTAATAACACAACATGGGTTAATTTAAGATAATAAGTCTTCACCTACAAGACAGACAGAATAATACATATCCCAATTAATGAAAAGATAAATAATAATTAAGTTATAGATATTAAAGCCCAGTACTCTCAATATAAGGCTGTTAAAATTTATTTGCTGGATGTTTAAGATTAGGATTTAAAATTAAAGTTAAATGAATCGGCCAAGAAAACAAATATTAATATTTTAAGGTATCCACTTTATGTTAGCCTCCCAAAATAAGTAAGACTGGAGGTTACAAAGAAGGATTCTCAGACAGGAATGCCTGATAACTATAAAAAGAGACTATTAAGAGGAGCTGCCAGAGGCAGAAAATTTAGTTTAGGGCCTACAGATATTCCTAACCTACAGAGGTAGGCTTGGTGTTTGCTAGTACGATTATCCAGCCCTGAGTAACAGAATTAAAGGTTTCTCTATTAGACACAGAGGTCATACTAGAAAAAGGATTTTGCAAGATCAGATGACATTAAATTAATAAACTGTATCTTATGGGGAGGGACAACTGTAAAACAAAAAATTAAATATTAAGGTGACAGTCCTGATAACTGAGGATATTAAAGAATGGTGAGGGAACTTCTATACGGTGACATGTTCCAGCTGCTGCAACATTTATTCATTACTCATGGTTTTTGTTACTCTCATAGAAGAACCCATTCCCAGATGACTTTACAACCTGTTCTTCCCCAACCAGACTTCAAACCAAGCTGAAATCTAAAAGGCAACTCATGTCCCTCAACTAAATTCTAAAAGGCAACTCATGTCCCTCATGCCATGACCCTTACGTCACCCTCTCTCAGCGCAGAAGAATCCAAAATGCGTGAGGCCTCCCTTCTTACAACAATGGAGCCAAAAATAAATAGACTATCAATATACGTAATTAATTAAGTCAGGTAAAATCAGGGAGACCCGTTTTGGGTGAGTTCTAGAAATTTGGAGACTGTTACCTGAGGGATTTAAATTTCCTCAGTGCACTTCCCTTAATCTATCAAAGATTTGAAAGGAACACATACGAAAAGGGGGGAATGATAGGCCCAACCTGATCTTTTATTAAAATTGGGAGCCATCTTGCCACAAAGCCATGATAAGATAATTTTGGCTTTACTATAAATTACTGCAAATTCTTAACCTGCTTGGAATGCCTGCCTATGCCTTGAACTCACCCATGTCTGGCTCTCTGACCAGATAGCAGCACTCTGTGAAACATTAGCGACACATCATAAATATTGGCCTTCCCTGGACAGACAATGACCATCTCTGAGGGTCTAATGGTCCTCACAAATTCTGATGTTGGGGCCAGCAAAAAAAAAAAATATATATATATATATATAAACTACCATTAGTGTGATGCTTGTCCGAGTTCTGTTATCTCTAACCCCCCTTTTGTGTAACTTTCTGGGCTTTAAAGCTGGGCTGTAGGTAAGTTGGGGTTGCTGTCTTGTTCCGGCCGTTTTGGGAGGGAGAGTTAGCCTGGCTGGTGAAAATAATAAGCTTAGTTTAATTTGATTTTAATTGGAGTCAGTGGTCTTTTCTTGCATCCTTGTCTAACAGGTAAACACTCCACAAACATGGAGCTCTGCTGGCCTAACGACTTTTTGAGAAACTGCCTCTGAGGTTGGGCACTTGAAATATATGTTGTTTTCAGGAGCTTTAGCTTCCTTTGTTGTGAGACCATCAAAGCTGGCTCTGCATCTATGTGACCTGAAGAAATTGGTTTCTTATTTTCCAATGAAAATGAGGCAAAGTGCTGAATTCTCTCTTTGTAGGTAAACTGTGGCCACTGAAGGCTAAGTATCTCCCTGTGTGGACTGTGTACCCATTTAGTCATCCTCCACTATTCATGGTGTTTCTTGCTGCTGCACTGGGAGTTTGGTATTTGCTCTACAAAATACAAGAAGTTCAACTGGGACACAGTGCTGAAGGTAGTTTTGTCACGTGTGGTCGGTCAGAGTCTGCAGGAGAATGCACCAACCAGGATTCTATCCCACATAGCTTGCCCACTTGAAGATAGCAACCTGATTCAGAACATTGCCCTGAAACCTCTCCATATAACAAGATGCTTTTACATATAAGGGTCTGCTGGCTGCACCATGTCAGTCACAAGCCATTTGGAAGTCAATGGTAGATCCAAATGGCCCCAATACAAATGTTTTATCCCACACCTGCACACCACAGTTCTGGGCCCAATACTCAGCAGGCTCCAACATACTGGCATTTCAGTTCTACACCATTTTCATGAAACCCAGTCAATCAAACCACTGTCTGGAACACTCCTGATCAGCAACAGGACATCCAAATGTTCTCCTCTGACACCTGGTTATGGGAATTTCAAAAATTTCTTGGTATTTATCTAGCATTTTTCACGGATGAAGTTGGAGGCACTGTAGGTTTCAATTCTTTCAAGAACCATTAAATGGTATGGAAGCTCATTTCAATGAAAGCTCTGGAGAATTCTCACAGTCAAGGCTTCCCAAAGAGTGGCCAAAAGATCACATGAACCCAGGCCCATTGAGGTCTAGAGTGTGAGGTCCATGTTTGTTTTGAATCTCATCTATGGCTGCCAAGTCTTTCATAATAAAATCATGTGATATCTTGGCTGAGATTCCCGATGCTCTGTGGAAAGCCACCCTGGGACTTGATCTCAGTTTCCAAGGGCGACTCTAATGCGTGGCCTCCTAGAATCCCAAGAGAACTCATGGCAATATTTCTCTGAGGTCAGTTTTAGAACTCAGTCTGTAAGGGGAATCACACCAGACTTCAAGCCCAGGTGGACCCAGTCATCTATTTCAACCACCACACAAATGACCACAATTAAAACCAAAACACTCCCACATGGCCCTCATCTTCTTCCATATAGACACTCATCATAACCTCTGGCTAAGGTTTTCCATGAGGGGCAAAGCTCACGACAGTGTCCAAAATAAGCTCCCTTACCCCTCATTTGCCTAAAATCAGGGTGGCATGGACACCCTTCCTGTGAACCAGTAGTGATCAAATATGCCTGCCATTTGTACTGCCCAGCTTCTCCAATATGAGGCCTACTGACTGTTTGGTATAGATTTTTTTAAGTGAACTGGAGTCATGAGAAAACCCAAGCAATTACGGGCTAGCCTCTGCAGGGTTTTGAAGAACTCATTTGACCCAATGGATCCCTCTTCTCACTTGATGTAGGTCAGAAACCTTACAGAGGAAGGCGAGGGACTTCAACCACAATGACTGCCCTTTTGGCCATTTTGGTTTTGGAAGCACAAAAGGAATCTTTCTTTAGATCCATCAGGTGCTGAGAATCTAAGCCACAGCCTCACACAGGGCCAAGAGACTGATTCAGACACATCCCTTTTGGAAGAAATTAAGCAAAGAGCCACAGGTGATGCCCATTCATTTCCATTTGAAAACTGTTTTCTTCCGGCTTCACAAAGGGTTGGCCTGAGGCAAAGACCTTCCTGACATTCAGGGCAACAGAACATTATGTAAGAAAAGGCCCAAAGCAGGGTTTCTCCACTGAGATTTTACTGGTCACACTGATATCTGAGTTTTCTGAGATGCTCGCCATTCCCTTCAGCTATCCAGTACATGGCCATGTCACAGAGCTTGGAGGTGGTACATATCTTGGACTCAAAACCATGAGCCTGTTGTGGAGAGTGGCCAGAATTCAGGAAGAGAACAGGAACTTAGGAATATTGTAGGTGTTGCCCATCCATAAGGCAAGCCACAGTCCTTTCATAAATTGGGCAGGATGAATGCTGTTAAACTTTCTCCTGGAGAGGACAAATCCATTGATGCATTATCTTTTCTAATGTCTACAACCAGAGATACAGTGGGATACACAGATATAGAAACACTTGCCTTGTCAAACAACTTACTAGAAACAGTCCACTCAATACCAAACAAATAGCCTTTCCTACCTATCACGCCTTTCCTACTGTATCAACATACACTAGTTATTCATCACCCCCTGCCCCGGTTATTTTGCTGCAGTGGGACTGCTGCAGATGGTGGCCCATACAGGGAGCCCTGGGACACTTGGGGGTAAGTGACGAATAAAAGCTGCCCATCCATAGATAGGATGGGAGCAAATCTGCTCATCCCTACGCAGATAGGGGGAGAGGAAAAACGGTCATTTCAAAAAATGGAGAAGATTGATACAGTATGATTGTGTCTTGTTTTATCTCAGTGTATTGTATTGTCTTTGTGATGAAAATAAGGAAGGGGTGAGAAGTAAATTGATAATGGAAAGAGGCACCCCAGTGGAAACAAGAGCAATTAGGGCATGTGTTGATGGAAGCCCAGGAAGTCTAATCAGAAAGAAAAAGAAAGTTAAGAAGAAGAAGGATTATCAGGAAAAAAGTTTCAGCAAAAGGCTGTTACTGAATACTTTTCGTTTCCGGAGTGTGTGTGAATAGGCGCCTCGGCTGCCACATGCTCAAGCCAGTCACTGTGCAGCAAGGGCTTTTCAAGCAGTGGCAGCCGGCAATTCCCCACCCCCAGCCTGGGGAGCGGTGCCCCGTGGCAGTTTGAGTCCTGGAAACTCCCCAGGGCCATCTGTGGCTGCCCAGGATGCTACATCCAGCCATAGATGCTACTGGCTCCCTGATGTTTGGTCATTTTCAATGCCAATAACTAAGCTACAATGGTTCTCCCACACCCGGAAGATAATAAATAATAAGCACTATTAAGGCTTTTTTCAAATGTAAAAAACCTTGAGATAATGTACTAAATTTTTCAGAAGGTTGTTTTCTTAGCACCTGGTGGAATACTATAGGATTTTCTTTAGCCAGTGGTAGGAGTTCCTGCCTTCATCCCAGTGCCGGTGAGGACAAGGGTGGAAGAATTTCCAGTGTTGCTGAAAACCGGAGGAGACTTCGGCTGAGAAACGGAGGAGACTTTGGATCAAGCTAGCTGCCTTCAGAACTTTCCTGGGCTGTGATTTAAGCTAGCTGCCTGCAGAATTTACATGGACTGTGATTTAAGCTAGCTGCCTGCAGAACTTACCAGGACTGTGATTTAAGCTAGCTGCCTGCAGAACATACCTGGACTGTGGTTTACCTGAACTGTGAGTTAATCTATTGAGACACTGCTTTACCTGGACTGAGACAACAAACTGTAATCTATAACAAATTTTAACTCGGTGTCTTTGCTAACAGTGTCATTGCTGGTATTATTTCTCCAAGTGCTTCATCAATTGGCTTGTATTGTGACATTTTGTATCCTCCCTTTCTGTTTGTAGCAGGTTATTTATGGTGTTTCTGTAAAAACCACTGTGGTCTTTATTTAAATTAAATAAAAGGGGGAAATGTTAGAGTCTGTAAACATGTCAAAATAACACCTGGCATTTTGCCAGGGGAATGTTAGAGTGTGTAAACAAGTCTGGATGATGCCTGGCAAAATGCCAGAGGGAGTGGTTTGAGATGTAACAAAAGCGAGCCATTAAGTGTGGAGATTCCTGATTGGTTGACTGCAGTATCTAGTTTATGTTAATTAGATAAGCTGGGTGGAATGTATAAATACCTCTATTGTCCTACAATAAATGGCTTCCACTCCTGCTATATCAACATACACATGTTATTCATAACCCCCACCCCCCAGTTATTTTGCTCCAACCGGACCGCGGCAGTATCTGCCAAGTCAGAAACCTCTCAAGTATGAACATGTGATACCAGGTAGGATTCTATATGTGCATATAAAAATACATGTGCTGAATAGGCTACACAAAAAGGGAGAGAGGAATTCACATACTTGTTAACTTTAAAAACACATGGAGAACTATTTTAATTAAAAATTGACTAGATTTATAACTCCTACCCTATATAATGCAAAAGGCAAGTCCAACTATACAACATGACTCCTCTGAACTGCTTGTATTTCTATTTTGTTTGGGTTATTAATCTCCATCATATTAGGATTAGTAGTCAGAGTCTAGTAGGGTATGGGTTAGTGTCCAAAATAAGCTCCCTTGCCCCTCATTTGCCTAAAGTCATGGTGGCCTGGACACCCTGCATGTGAACCAGGAGTGATAAAATAGGACTGCAGTTAATACGGCTCTGCTTCTCCAATTTGAGGCCTACTGACTGTCAGGTAACGATTCTTTATGTGATTTGGAGTCATGAGAAAACACAACCACTTCTTCAGGGCATTGAAGAATTCATTTGAACCAAAGGATTCCTATTCTCACTTGATGTAGGTCAGAAACCTAACAAAGGAACGCAAGAGACTTCATTCACCATAACAGATCTTTTTGCCATTTTGGTTATGGATGCACACATGGGATCTTTCTTTAGATCCATGAGGTGCTGAGAATCTAAGCCACAACCGCACACAGGGCCAAGAGGCTGATTCAGACACATCCCTTTCCAAAGAAATTAAGCAAAGAGCCACAGGTGATGCCCTTTCATTTCCATTTGAAAACTGTTTTCTTCAGGCTTAACAAAGGGGTGGGCTGAGGGAAAGAACTTCCTGACATTCAGGGCAACAAAAATATAGGTAAGAGAATGGCCAAAGCAGGATTTCTCCACTGAGACTTTCCTGGTCACACTGATATCTGAGTTTTCTGTGATTCTCCCATTCCATTCAGCTGTCCAGTACATGGCCATGGCACAGAGCTTGGAGGTGGTATATATCTTGGACACAAAACCATGAGCCTATTCTGGAGAGTGGCCAGAATTCAGGAAGAAAATAGGAACTTAGGAAGATAGTAGGTGTTCCCCATCCATAAGACACACCGCAGTCCATCCATCAGTTGAGCAGGATGAATGCTGGGAAGCTTTCTACTAGACAGGATACATCCATTAGTGCATTCTGTTTTTTAATGTCCAAAACCACGTACACAGTGGGATACACCGAACTAGAATCACTCACCTTGTCAAACGATTTACTAGAAACAGTCCATTCCAAACCAAACAAACCACCTTTCCTACCTATTTTCAGAACATGAGACAAAACCACAAACTCACACCTACACCCACAAAGGCATCTCCTTCCCACAAGTAAGTCTCTGACTCTCCAGTGTGTCCTCTGTCTGTTGAGCCAAACTATGTTCCCCGAAATGGCCAGTCCTGTCTCAGTTCTGGTTGCCTTGGCCAACTCTGTGAAGTTGTCAGGATCCAGTGGTGAGCCACTACCTGCTTTCTCAGGAAAGACCCTCTTCATATCTGTCCTGGCATTTTGCCATTCTCTCAGCAGTAGGTACCAAGAAAGACTGACTCTGTCCTTGGTAAATCCAAACAACTGAGCCCAGTGGGAGTGGGACTGGCACTGGCTCTGGGTGTCTGGCATCTTGGATCCCAATTTCAGAGAGTTCCAATACCAAGGAAGTGAGGTAGGACACTTCCTTCAAGAACTGAATGAGGTCACTCCCTTGGCAACCACTTTGTCCTAACAGTTGCTTCCAAGGGTCCCATGAGATAGAGGCTGCCCCTACTTCCTGTGACACTTTCGCAAGTTAGAATGGTATATCAACCATAGGCACCCGGGAACATCTCTCAACAAAGGCCTGGTTTGGTCCACCTTCTCTACATTTAGAATAGAGAGACTGATTCAGACACGACCCTTCATCCTGACCAGGTGGTTTGCCATGCAAGGTGACTTTTGCTCTCTCAACTCCTTCATAGCTGCCTACATCTTCTCCAGGTAACATTTCTGCATGGACCTTTGAGGTTCTCAGCAGGTTTAAGATGACCTACATTCCTGTATTGTAAAAACAATTCTGTCCCTGCTCTTCTGTAAACTTAGATTGAGGGAAGAGTGTATGGTTAGGGTTAATAAAAGGTTCGATTTGGGTTAAGAATCATTCTGCAGGATGAATAATTGTATTGGGAACCTGTAATATTTACAAGAATGTAAAAGTGAAATATTAGAATGAAAACAGAAATCTAGGTAAGATTTGAAGCCCAGAAGGGTATTGGGCCCTTGATTGGGATACTTAGCTTTGAATTATGTTCTGCAGAGATGTCTCAGATAAATCGATGTACAATGGCATAGGACCTTGTACCTTGGATGATGGAATGTCGAAGAGAACTTCTAGTCAAAAAGGGATACTCGGTATTATTTGAAAGATAGTCAGTAGGTTTAGAAAGCAGAGAGAGTATAGGATTTAAACCAAAAGTTCTTTAGCAATAGGGTTTCGGGTAGAGAGTGAATGAAAATGTGAGCACATGTGAAGAGTCAGTCACAATGATAAACTGTGGAAAATATGTAGGAAAGCAGATATTAATAGAGACATTAGTAAATCAGGCAAATGATAAAGTGATTGATAGGATTAGACATTTTCAACAGGCTTGTGGTAAAATATATAATCTTAGGAAGAAACAAATATGTAGTGACCAATAGGATTGACATTTGAGAGCGTTAGGCAACCTGGACATGGATGTTTTTAGTAATGCATACTCACTTTCCATTAAGGCTTTGGTAAAATCATAAGTGTGAACTTTGCTTTTTGTGTCCAGAAAATTACTGTGATAAAATGTATATGTAGATCAGATGACATAAGTATTTATTCCACCGTTTCTGGGAGCAATATTTTGAATATATATAAATTAGTACTGGGGTTACAAATGGGTGTACCCTGTGTCTAGGAATATAGAAATAATGAATGAATAGACAAAACTTTGATTAAACAATGTAACAAGTTCTAAATTTAAATAATGGATTGAATTGATATCTGAAAATATACAGGAAATCTTATATTGATATGCAATCATTCAATCCAACCAGGTATCCATCTTATTTTAATATTAGGCTTATGGATTATCATAAAGAGTGTGTGAATTTTGTTTCAAAGGTGATTATGGATTTCAGAAATAATGAGTTTGGAAAGAAGTCTCATGAAGAGCCCAGACAAGAAACCTGGAGGAATACAAGAGTTTTGAATAAGGAAGTTATTGAAAGCGAAACAAATGCCTATAAATTTGTGAACTTGTTAATGAAATATATATCCTATGATGTGCATAAACTGAAGAAATAATAATGTACCAGTTTTGTTAAAAAATGAACGTCAAAATACACATCATGTCCCATAGGAATCTACAAGCATTGATGTTAAACTGGGACAGTTACTGTAGAAATATTTGGATTTGTATGCACCATTCACTGAAGTTTGTTTTTAGTACTAGGAAACAAATATGTATTTCAGGTGGATGAATATTTTTGAAAATAATCTTGTGAAAAGTTGATTATAAATCCACATACATGTACATGAATGAATTTAGGGAGTATATAATAAGACACATATGTTTCATATTTTCAAAAATCTGGAGAGTGTATATCTATCTATCTATCTATCTATCTATACACACACACACACACACACACACTCAAACAGACATTAAAATGTAGCAATATATATATATATATATATATATATATATATATATATATATATCATGAAATATATATAATCCACAGATCCAAAAATATTAATTTTACTAAACGTGGATATATGTATAATGTTGTTCAACTAGGAAGTCACCCATAGTTTGAATTTTCACTTCCAACAGCATTCAGAGGAGTGATCTCTTCTGACAATTTGTATCTGCTAAGTCAGCAACCTCTCAAGAATGTACATGTGATACCAGGTAGGATTCTAAATGTGCATATAAAAATACAGGTTCTGAATAGGCTACAGAGAAAGGGAGAGAGGAATTCACATGGTTGTGAACTTTAAAAACACATGGAGAACTGTTTCAATTAAAAATTGACTAAATTTATAACTCCTACCCTATATAATGCAAAAGGCAAGTACAACTATACAACATGAATCCTCAAAACTTCTTGTATTTCTATTCTGTTGGGGTTATTATTCTCCATCATGTTAGGATTACTAGTCAGAGTCTAGTAGGGTATGGGTTAGTGTCCAAAATAAGCTCCCTTGCCGCTCATTTGCCTAAAGTCATGGTGGCCTGGACACCCTGCATGTGAACCAGGAGTGATAAAATAAGACCGCAGTTAATACTGATCTGCTTCTCCAATTTGAGGCCTACTGACTGTCAGGTATAGATTCTTTATGTGAATTGGAGTCATAAGAAAACCCAAGCACTTCTTCAGGGCTTTCAAAAATTTATTTGAACCAAAGGATCCCTATTCTCACTTGATGTAGTTCAGGAACCTAACAAAGAAAGGCAAGAGACTTCATCCATCATAACTGATCTTTGTGAAATTTTGGTTTTGGATGCACACATCGGATCTTTCTTTAGATCCATCAGGGGCTGAGAATCTAAGCCACAACCGCACACAGGGCCAAAGGGTGATTCAGACACATCCCTTTGCAAAGAAATTAAGCAAAGAGCCACAGGTGATGCCCATTCATTTTCATTTGAAAACTCTTTTTTTCAGGCTTCACATGAGGGTGGCCTGAGGCAAAGAACTTCCTGACATTCAGGGAAACAGATACATAGTAAGAGAATGGCCCATAGCAGGGTTTCTCCACTGAGACTTTCCTGGTCACACTGATATCTGAGTTTTCTGAGATTCTCCCATTCCCTTCAGCTGTCCAGTACATGGCCTTTTAACAGAGCTTGAGGTGGTACATATCTTAAACACAAAACTATGTGCCTATTCGGGAGAGTGGCCAGAATTCAGGAAGAAAACAGGAACTTAGGCAGATAGTAGGTGTTGCCCATCCATGAGGCAAGCCGCAGTCCATTCATCAATTGGGCAGGATGAATGCTGCGAAGCTTTCTACTAGACAGAACACATCAACTTATGCATTCTCTTTTCTAATGTCGACAACCACAGACACAGTGGGATACACAGACATAGAAAGACTCGCCTTGTCAAACGACTTACTAGAAACAGTTCACTACAATCCAATCAAACCGCCTTTCTTTCGTATTCTCAGAACATGAGACAAAACCACAAACCCACACCCACACCAGCAAAGGCACCTCCTTCCCCCAAGTAGGTCTGTCATATCCGGAGTGTCCTCTGACTGGTGGGCCATACTATGTTCTCCCAAAATGGCCTGTCCTGTCTCAGATCTGCTCTACTTTGCCAACTCTGTGAAGTAGTCAGGAGCCAGCGGTGATCCACTACCTGCTTTATCAGGATAGGACCCTCTTCAGAGGTTTCCTGGCATTTGGCCATCCTCAAATCAGTAGGTACCAAGAAATATTGACTCTGTCCTTCGTAAATCCAAACAAGTTAGACCACTGGGACTTGGACGGGTTATGGCTCTGGGTGCCTGGCTTCCTGGATCCCAAGTTCAGAGACTTCCATCACCAAGGAAGTGAGGTGAAGTCACTTCCTTGAGGAACTGAATGAGGTCACTGCCTTGGAAACCACGTTGTCCTAACATTTGCCTCCAAGGTTCCCATGAGATGGAGGATGCCCCTACATCCTGTGACACTTTCACAAGTTCGAATCGTATATCAAACATAGGGACCAGGGAACAGCTCTCCACACAGGCATGGTTTGGTCTATCTTCTCTGTATTAAGAAGAATGAGGCTGATTCAGACACATTCCTTAATTCTACCAGGTTGTTTGCCATTGAGATGACTTTTGCTCTCTCAGGTCCTTCATCGCTGCCTACATCTTCTCCAGGGATCATTTCTGCATGTACCTTTGAGGTTCTCAGCAGGTGGAAGATCCCATGCATTCCTGTATTGTAAGACCAACACTGTCACTGCTCTTCTGTAAAGTTAGATTGAGGGAACAGTGTATGGTTAGGGTTAATAACATTTTCATTTTCGGTTAGGAACCATTCTGCTGGATGAATAATGTTATTGGAACCTGTGATATTTATTAGAATACAGACGTGAAATATATGTACATAAACAGAAATCTAAGTAAGATTTGAAGCCCAGAAATCATTGGGCCCTTGATTGGGATACCTATCGTTGAATTACATTCTGCAAAAATGTCTCAGAGAAATCGATATACAATGGCATAAGACCTTGTAACTGGATGATTGAATGTAGAAGAGAACCTCCAGTCAAAAAGTGATAGTCGGTAGGATTAGGAAGATAGTAGGTAGGTTTTAAGAAGAAGAGTGAATTTAGGATTTGGACCAAAAGTTCTTTAGCAATAGGATTTCGATTAGAGTGTGAATGTAAGTTTCAGAACATGTGAAGATTTAGTCACAATGATGAACTGTGGAAAAGCAGATACCAATAGAGACATTACAAAAACAGGCAAAGTATAAAATGAGTGAGAGGATTAGACATTTTCAACAGGGTTGAGTTTGAATATATAATCTTTGGAAGAAACTAATTTGTAGTTACCAATAGGATTTTCATTTGAGAGCATTAGGCAACCTGGACATGGATGTTTTTAGTAATCCATGTTCACTTTTCATTTAGCTTTGATACAATCATAAGTGTGACCTTTGCTTTTTGTGTCCAGAATATTTCAGTGATAAAATGCATATGTAGATCAGGTGACATGGGTATTTCTTCCAACATTTCTGGGAGCAATATTTTGAAGACGTATAAATTAGTGTTGGGGGTACAAAGAGGTGTATGAACCCTGTGTCTATGAATATAGAGATAATGCATGAAAATACCACATTGTGAATAAATAATATAACTGGTTCCAATTTAAATAATGGATTGAATTGATATCTGAAACTAAGTAAGAAATCTTATATTGATATACAATCATTCATTCCAACCAGTTGTACATCTAATGGTAATATTAGGGTTATGGTTTATTATGAGGGGTGTGTGAGTTTTGCTTCAAATGTGATAATGGAAATCGAAAATAATGTGTTTGGAAAGAATTTTCAAGAAAAGACCAGTCAGAAACGGAGGAATACATGTTTTCTGAAGCAGGAAGTGATTGAAAGTGAAATAAATGCCTATAAATTTGTGAACGTGTGGATGAAATATATATCCTATAATGTGCATAAACTCAAGAAATAGAAATGTACCAGTGTTGAATAAAAATAAACTTCAAAGTACATATCACGTCCCATAGGAATCTACTTGCATTGATGTTAAACTGGGTCAGTTACTGTAGAAATATTAGGATTTTTTTTTTTTTTGGTGTTATACTACAATTTATTTTAGCACTAGAATGACACAGAATGTAGAGGAAAGAGCAATGGATTTTTATTTATAGCAATAATAATCTAACATTTAATGACTCTTTTGGGGAGTCTAGAAATTACATAAGGCTATGTAACATATATTTTATTATTTAACATTCATAAATGCTTGGGATTTTAGTAATATTTCTAGTTTTTTTATTTTTTATTTTTTAAGTTGTTGATGGATCTTCATTTTGTTTATTTGTTTATGTGGTGCTGAGAATAGAACCCAGTTCCTCACACATACTAGGCAAACATGTTAACACTGAATCACAAACCCAGCCGCTCCACTTTTGTCTTAACATCGAACACGCCTCTCCCTCTTCTTTACTCACTTTCTTCCTCATTTTTCCCCTTTTCTCTCTTCCTTTTTCGTTTTTCCTCCATATCTGTTTTTCTCTCATGGCATTACAAACAGTTGTATGCTATGAAATTTAAATTTGAGACTGTTTTTTATAGTCACTATTTTTTTTAAAAAATTTAATAATTATAATCACCTGATAGATATATTACAATACATTAATTATACATATGTGTCTATATTCATGCATATGCATTACATATATTATGTATATATATATATATATATATATATATATATATATATATATATACATATATATTTAAAAGTACTTTGATTAGCCTGTTAGAAATAATATACACCAAGACTTTCTCAATTCTGAAGTCTTCCAGAATTAACATCTTACAATGAAAATCAAATAAACATATTTAAGAAAAAAGGTATCTTTCTTTATTATCAATATTGATAATTTAATGTTTTTTATCACCTTATGCTGTAATATGGCATATTATATCTTATGAATTAGAGAAATTTTTTTGAACAACCTATTATTTAAGGACCATATGCACTGACATTTTAAATGGCTTTCTTATGATTTCAATTTCTATCAATTATGTATTAATTGCCAAATACTTATTTTAGTACTTTTCATATTCATAATTGATATAAAGTGAATTGTTTAATTTTTCTGGTAATTAGTTACTTATTACAGTAGGGACATTATTAATAGTTCTAAATTTTTATAAGTAAATGGTACAAAGATGTTTTCATGCAAAATTAAGAATAATTGCATGCTCTAAATGTTTGATTGTTGATACATATAATACAGAGCTTTTGATGAGTCTCTTCCCAGTAAAACATAAAATGCAAAGATATCGTTGGGTATGTATGTCCAAATAAAGATAATGAAAAATACACATTATCAGCTAGAAACTATTAAATAAAAGATGAAAAGAACAATCCAACACATTGTACCAACTTATCAGATGAGGCAGTATTCTGAAAGAATAGCCTAAGACTAGACCTGGTCCATGACAAAATATTTACCAAAAAGTGAAATATGAAAAATATAGGAAATGCTATGAATTTTTCATGAAGGTAGGTGGATTATCCTTTAATCTCAATTAAGTGTATTTTCAAAAGCCAGTTTTCTGGTAAAATAAATTAGTGATAGATACAACTACACAAAACAAAGTTTCTGCTTAGCAAAATGAATGCATCTCAACACTTTTTTAGCTGATTTCTTGCCACTCAATTTTAAACTTTTATTTATTTATTTTTATTGATTGTTCAAAACATTACAAAACTCATGATATATTATCTTTCATACATTTGACTCAATTGGGTTATGAACTCCCATTTTTCCCCAAATACAAATTGTAGAAGCACATTGGTTACACATTCACATTTGTACATAATGGCATAATAGTGATGTTGTATTCTGCTACCTTTTCTATCCCCTACTATCCCCCCTCCCCTCCCCTCCCATCTTTCCTCTCTACCTCATCTGCTGTTGTTCAATTCTCTCCATTGTTTTCCCCCCATTTCCCCTCACAACCTCTTATATGTAATTTTGTGTAACATTGAGGGTCTCCTACCATTTCCATATGCTTTCCCTTCTCTCCCCCTTTCTATCCCTCCACTCGTCTTTGTTTAATGTTAATCTTTTTCTCATGCTCTTCCTCCCTGTTCTGTTCTTAGGTGCTCTCTTTATATCAAAGAAGACATTTGGCATTTTTTTAAGGATTGGTTAGCTTAGCTTAGCATAATCTGCTCTAATGCCATCCATTTCCTTGCAAAGTCTATGATTTTGCCATTTTTTAGTGCTGAGTAATACTCCATTGTGTATAGATGCCACAGTTTTTTAACCATTCATCTATTGAAGGACATCTAGGTTGGTTCCACAGTCTAGCTATTGTGAATTGTGGTGCTATGATCATTGATGTGGCAGTATCCCTATAGTACGCTCTGTTAAGACCCTCTAGTCCCTGAAGGGTGATAGCTGGGTCAAATGGTGCATTCATTCCCAGCTTTCCAAGAAATCTCCATACTGCTTTACAAATTGGCCTTATCAATTTTCAGTACCACCAGTAGTGTACAAGTGTACCCTTTTCTCCACATCCTCGCCAACACTTATTGTTGTTTGACTTCATAATGGCTGCTAATCTTACTGGAGTGAGATGGTATCTTAGGGTGGTTTTGATTTGCATTTCTCTGACTGATAGAGATGGTGAGCATTTTTTTATGTACTTGTTGATTGATTGTATGTCCTCCTCTCTGAAGTGTCTGTTCAGGTCCTTGGCCCATTTGTTGATTGGGTTATTTGTTATCTTATTGTTTAATTTTTTGAGTTCTTTGTATATTCTGGATATTAGGGCTCTATCTGAAGTGTGAGGGGTAAAAAATTGTTCCCAGAATGTAGACTCTCTATTTACCTCTCTTATTGTTTCTCTTGCAGAGAAAAAACTTTTTAGTTTAAGTAAGTCCCATTTGTTTATTGTTGTTATTAACTCTTGGGCTATGGGTGTCCTATTAATGAATTTGGAGCCCGACCCCACAGTATGTAGATCATAGCCATCTTTTTCTTCTATCACATGCAGTGTCTCTGATTTCATCACTAGCTCCTTGATCCATTTTGAGTTAACTTTTGTGCATGGCGAGAGAAAGGGATTCAGTTTCATTTTGGTGCATATGGATTTCCAATTTTCCCAGCACCATTTGTTGAAGATGCTATCCATATCCCAATATGCTTTTAGCCTCTTTATCATATATAAGAATGTTGTAATTTTGTGGATTGATTTCTGTGTCCTCTATTCTCTACCACTGATCCACCTGCCTGTTTTGGTACCAGTACCACGCTGCTTTTATAACTATTGTTTTGTAGTACAGTTTGAACTCTGGTATCGCTATACCTCCAGATTCAAATTCCTGCTTAGAATTGCTTTTGTTATTTTGGGTCTTTTGTTTTTCCATATGAATTTCATGATTGCTTTATCATTTCTACAAGAAATGCCGTTGGGATTTTGATTGGCATCCATTTTAACCTGTAGAGAACTTTGGGTAATATCACCATTTTGATGATGTTAGTTCTGCCTATCCATGAACAGGGTACATTTTTCCATCTTCTAAGATCTTCTTCTATCTCTCTCTTTAGGGTTCTGTAGTTTTCATTATATAAATCTTTCACCTCTTTTGTTAGGTTGATTTCCAAGTATCTTATTTTCTTTGAGGATATTGTGAAATGAGTGGTTTTCCTCCTTTCCATTTCAGAAGTTTTGCTCCTGATATACATAAATGCCTTTGATTTATGCGTGTTGATTTTATATCCTGCCACTTTGCTTAATTCATTTATTATCTCTAGCAGTTTCTTTGTAGACCCTTTTGGGTCTGTTATATATATTATCATGTCATCCACAAATAGTGATAATTTAAGTTCTTGTTTTCCTATTTTTATGCCTTTAATTTCTATTGTCTAATTGCTCTGGCTAGAATTTCAAGAACTAAATTGAATAGAAGTGGTGATAGAGGGCATCCCTGTCTTGTTCCAGATTTTAGAGGCAATCCCTCAGTTTTTCTCCATTTAGGATGATGCTAGCCTGAGGTTTAGCATATATAGCTTTTACAATGTTGAGGTAAGTTCCTGTTATCCCTAGTTTTTCTAGTGTTTTGAACATAAAGGGATGCTGTACTTTGTCAAATGTTTTTTTTCTGCATCTATCGAGATGATCATATGGTTCTTGTCTTTAAGTCTATTGATGTGGTGAATAGTATTTATTGATTTCCGTATATTGAACCAGCCTTGATCCCAGGGGTGAATCCTACTTGATCATGGTGCTCAATTTTTTTTGATATGCTTTTGTATTCGATTCATCAGGATTTTATTGAGAATTTTTGTATCCAAGTTCATTAGAGATATTTGTCTGTAGTTTTGTTTCTTTGAAGTGTCTTACTCTGATTTCAAGATCAGGGTGATTTTGGCCTCATAGAATGAATTTGAAAGAGCTCCTTCTTTTTCTATTTCTTGAAAGAGCTTGAAAAGAATCAGTATTAATTCTTCTTTGAAGGTTTTGTAGAACTCCGCTGTTTACCCATCTGGTCCAGGGCTTTTTTTCGTTGGTTATCTTTTGATGGCTTCTTCTATTTCTTCCTTTGTCATTGGTCTGTTTAAATTGTGTGTGTCTTCCTGACTCAATCTGGGCAGATCGTATGACTTAAGAAATTTATTGATATCTTCACTATCTTCTATTTTATTGGAATATAGGGTTTCAAAATACTTTCTAATTATCTTCTATATTTCTGTAGTGTCTGTTGTGGTATTGCATTTTTCACCCCCTATGTTAATAATTTGAGTTCTCTCTCTTCTTCTCTTCGTTATCATGGCTAAGGGCCTGTCAATCTTATTTATTTTTTCAAAGAACCAACTTTTAGTTTATCAATTTTTTCAATGATTTTTTGTTTCAATTTCGTTGATTTCTGCTCTTATTTTAATGTCGTCTACTACATTTGCTGTTGTTTTGCTCTTCCTTTTCTAGGTTTTTGAGGTGTAGTGTGAGTTCATTTATTTGTTGTTTTTTTTTTCTTTTTTTGAGAAAAGAACTCCAAGAAATGAATTTTCCTCTTAAAACTGCTTTCATTGTGTCCCATAGATTACAGTAGGTTGTGTCTGTATGGTCATTTGTCTCTAAGAATTTTTTTGTCTCCTCCTTAATGTCTTCTGTAACCCATTGATCATTCAGTAGAATATTGTTCATTTTCCAAGTGATGTAGGATTTTTCCTTCCTTCTTTTATCATTGATTTCCAGTTTCATTTCATTATGATCTGATATGGTGCATGGTATTATCTCCACACCTTTATATTTACTAAGAGTTGCTCTATGACCTAATATATGGTCTATCTTTGAGTAGGATCCATCTGCTGCTGATAAGAAGGTGTATCCACTTGATGATGGTTGATATATTCTATATATGTCGGTTAAGTCTAGGTTATTGATTGTGCTGTTGAGTTCTATAGTTTCTTTATTCAGTTTTTGTCTAGAGGATGTGTCTAATGGTGAGAGCGGTCTGTTGACGTCACCTATAATTATTATGTTGTAGTCTATTTGACTCTTGAACTTGAGAAGAGTTTGTTTTATGAGTGTGGCAGCTCATTTGTTTGCTGCATACAAATTGGTAATTGTTATGTTATGTGGTGGATGGTTCCTTTTAACGTTATATAGTGTCCTTCTTTATCCCTTTTGATTAACGTAGGTTTGAAGTTGATTGTATTTGATATGAGTTTGGCCACTCCTGCTTGCTTCCGTGTGCCCTGTGAGTGGTATGATTTTTCCCAACCTTTTACTTTCAGCCTGTGTATGTCTTTACCTATCATATGAGTCTCCTGAAGGCAGCATATTGTTGGATTTGTTTTTTTGATCCAGGTTACTACCCTATGTCTCTTGAATGGTGAGTTTAGGCCATTAACATTTAAGGTTACAATTGAAATATGATTTGTACATCCATTCATGTTAATTTATTTATTTATTTTAGTTTGGCTAGTTTTTACTTTTTGGTTATTTTCCTCCCCCTTTACTGAGATACCTCCCACTGTTAGTTTGGGGCACTATTTTTCAATTCTTCTTCTTGTAGTATTTGCCCAAAATCCTTTGCAGTGCTGGTGTTATGGGTGTGAATTCTTTTAGTTTTTATTCATTGTGAAAGACTTTAATTTTATTTTCAAATCTGAAGCTTAATTTTGCTGGATACAGTATTCTTTGTTGGAATTCATTATTTTTCAGTGTTTGAAATACATTGTTCCAGGATCTTCTCACTTTCAAAGTTTGTGATGAAAAATCAGTCGTTAATCTAATTGGTTTACCCCTGAATGTAATCCGCCTCCTTTCTTTCGTAGCTTTTAATATTCTCTCCTTGTTCTGTATGTTGGCTATCTTCATAATTATATGTCTTGGAGTTGGTCTATTATGGTTTTGAATGTTTGGGGTCCTGTAGGCTTCAAGGATTTGGCAATCCATTCCATCTTTCATCTCTGGGAAGTTTTCTAGAATTATTTCATTTAATATGTTGTCCATTCTTTCGGTTTGAATCTCTATGGCTTCTTCTATCCCGATGACTGTGAAATTTGTTTTTTTTAATGACATCCCATATCTTTTGAATAGACTGCTCTTGGGACTTAAGCATCTTTTCTGTGTTGACTATATTCTTTTCAAGTTGATAAACGTTGTCGTCATTATCTGATGTTCTGACTTCTATTTGATCTAGTCTATTTGTAATATTCTCGTTTGAGTTTTAATTAATAGTTTCCTGCATTTCTAGGATTACTGTTTGATTTTTTTAAGATCTCTATCTCCTGGTAAAGCTTGTTCTTTGCCATTTGAATTTGTTTAATTCATTTTCAAAATATACTTTTATTGCTAGGACTTGCTGATTTATGTATTCTCTAATATCCCTTTCCATTTGAGTTAGGTAAGCCTTGAGTTTTTTTCCCTATCCCTGTTTCTGATGATTCTAGGTCCTCCTGTAGAATTAAGTTGTCTTGCATTGTTTGTACACATTTTTTTCCTTTGTTTTTTCATGATGTTCACGTTGTTTTCCATCTCTATTTGATTGCTGTGTTTCTGCTCTATTCTATAGATTTGTTTTGGTTTAATATATCTGTTGTCTCTCCTTTGTGTTGGTAGACTATGCCTGCTAAAGTGAATTCTGCTTGGAAGGAATTGCGATGGCCGAGCTCCAGTGATGTCACCTGTCTGCTATGGCGGGCCCCAGGCTCCTTGCCAGGGTGTTCAAATGGGAGTGGGCTGGGACTGATCTGTCTCTGTTTGTTTTCAACTCCCGGTCGCCGGCGGGCGGGCGGTCTCCAGCTGTCCAGTCACACAGTCAGCGGGTGGTCTGTCACTGGTGGGCGGGAGATCTCTAGCCACCCAGTTGCACGTGCAGCCAGCGGGCGATTGGTCGCTGGTAGGCAGGCGGGCAACAGCCACCCAGTCGCACCAGCAGCGGGCTGTTTGTGACCAGTGGGCGGGCGTTCTCCAGCCGCCCAGTCACGCGGGCCTGGCCTCTAGTCCCCTCTTATCTCCTGCTAGTCCTGGTTTCTCGTGCTAGACCAGATTTCCCCTGAGTGATGCCTCTCGGCATCTCATACTGTCCTCTGGGCCTGCCGTTTCTTGGGTGTGGATGGTGTCTATGGGGAACCCCGGCACTCTATTGTTTTGATTTTTTCCTCTTGCCCCTCTCCCAGCTCTGGCTAGACAGGTTTCGTTTTCGCCGCTGATGGGAGGGGAAGTTGAAGGTCAGGTGCCTCTAGTTTTTCCTACGTCTTTATGCAGGCTCTCTCTGATAATCTCTCCAATGGAAAGCCTAAGAGAGATTTTATGTGAATTCCCTGCTGTATGGGAGATGAGCTGAGTAACACAAACCTGTTTTATTGTTGCAATCTGTTGGAGAGTGGCGGTGGTTACTTCTGCTCTCCAAGATGGTGGCCGTTGGTTTCCATGGTGGAGTTTTTATTGTGGGGGGATAGAACTGTAGCACTTCATTCCCCGTCTGAAATCCCAAACTCAGCCCGGGGCTCAGTTGGAGGTCAGCCAGCAGGATTCCACAGAATCTGCAGCAACGTTTCTCCCTGCCGGCTGGTCGCTTCTAGGTGGTGCCCTGCTGTCTCTAGCCACGGGGCAGGCCACACAGATTTGTCAGCCCGGATCTCCGGTCGCACATTTGGCTCGTGTTTGAGACTCAATTACCGGACCTCATTGGTGGAAATCATTCTTCTAGGTTTCGGTGCACACCCATTTTTCTGTAAGATCCTAACAAGATAATTTTTTGTCATTCTAACTCATTATTCACCTGTGAAGTGGCGCAGTTCACAGGGTGTGAGTGGCAGATTCAGAGACATCCCTTCATCCTGACCAGGTTGTTTGCCATGGAAGATGACTTTTGCTGTCTCAGGTCCTTCATAGCTGCCTACATCTTCTCCATGGCTTATTTCTCCATGGACCTTTGAGGTTCTCAGCAGGTGAAAGATCCCCTACATTCCTGTATTATAAGACCAACTCTGTCCGTGCTCTTCTTTAAAGTTAGATTGAGGGAACACTGTATGGTTAGGGTTAATAACATGTTTGATTTGGGTTAGGAATCATTCTGTTTATGAATAATTCTATTGAGAAGCTGCGATATGTATAAGAATATATAGTTGAAATATATGTAGGAAAACAGAAATCTAAGTAAGATTTGATTCCCAGAATGGCATTGGGCCCTTAATTGGGATACTTAGCGTTGGATTACGTTCTGCACAGATGTCTCAGGTAAATTGATATACAATGTCATAGGACCCTGTACCTTGGAAGATTGAATGTAGATGAGAACATCCATTTAAAAAGGTATAGTTGTTATTGAATGGTTAATTAAATAGGTACTTGTCACTTCCTGTTTTTCTCTATGCTTAACAAAACCCTGTTGAAATCTTGAGAACTGTTTGCTAATCTTGTTCCCAGAATGTGCTGTCCCCATTTTTCAAACTGCAGAATTTACTCTCTCACCTGGTTGCATGCAAACTGCCCACTCCCACTGACCCATCAATAAACTTCCCTCCTTGCCCTCGGCAAGGAAAGTATATAAGCTCTGCTCAAGCTCTTCTCAGGGCTTTCTGCTGTATTCAAGTGAGCTCTGAGCCCCAGCATGCTGGAACTCCAATAAACCCTTTGCTGTTTCATGAGTCAGTTTCTTGGTGGTCTCTTCCTCCAATGCACGCCCGACCTTTACACATGAAGTTTCCACTGATATCTGGCAGCGGCGGATGAGAGACCCCAATGGGCTACTCTTGGGGTAAGTAAGTCTCCTATTCCTGGTTTCAGGTTTCAGGTTAGGACTTGGAAAAATGGCTATTGATGAAGAGTGTGAGCTCTCTCCGACAGTGGCTGACAGACGTGTCACAGAGGCACAGGCCACGTTCCTGGAGGACGCCCCAGAGGACTTGGGAAATTTAGTTATAATAGATTCCTCGACTCAGTGATATTTTGTTTTGGATTCGGTATTGCCAGCCCATTGGTTATTGCCGGCTACTCAGTCCTGATCTCAGTGTTGGACGTCCATTGCCTGTCTTTATTGTCTTGTCTCGTCTGTTTCATGTGTCGTTGCTTTCACTGTTTGTGGATCTTTCATTATGGGACAGAGCACTTCAATGCTAGATCTCAGTTTAAAGGGCGACTCTTATGCGTGGTCTCATAAAATCCCAACACAATTAATGGCAATACTTCTCTGAGCTCAGTTCCAGAACTCAGTCTCTAAGGGGAATCACACCAGAGTTCAAGCCCAGGTGGACCCAGTCATCTCTTCCAAATGCCACACAAATGACCACAATTAAAACCAAAACACTCCCCAATGGCCCTCATCTTCTTCCATATAGACACTCATCATAACCTCTGGCTGGACGTTTTCATGAGGGGCATAGCCCAAGACAGTGTCCAAAACATGCTCCCTTGCCGCTAATTTGCCTAAAGTCAGGGGGGCCTGGAAACCCTTCCAGTGAACCAGGATTGATCAAATACGCCTGCCATTAATACTGATCTTCTTCTGCAATTTGAGGCCTACTGACTGTCAGGTGTAGATTCTTTATGTGAATTTCAGTCATAAGAAAACCCAACCACATCTGCAGTGCTTTGAAAAACTCATTTGACCCAAAGGATCCCAATTCTCACTTGATGGACGTCAAGAACCTAACAGAGGAAGGAGAGAAACTTCACCCACAATGACTGCTCTTTTGGCCATTTTGGTTTTGGATGCACACATGGGATCTTTCTTTAGATCTATCAGTTGCAGAGAATCTAAGACACAGCCTCACACAGGG
Organism: Callospermophilus lateralis; assembly: GCF_048772815.1. Lineage (NCBI taxonomy): Eukaryota > Metazoa > Chordata > Mammalia > Rodentia > Sciuridae > Callospermophilus > Callospermophilus lateralis. The sequence continues at coordinate 63,170 of NW_027513659.1, read as the reverse complement.
CATAGAGTTGGATTCAGACACATCCATTTCCAAAGCAATTAAGCAAAGAGCCACAGGTTATGCCCATTCATTTCCATCTGAAAAATGTTTTTTTCACGCTTCACAAAGGGGTGGTCCGAAACAAAGAACTTCTTGACATTCAAGGCAACAGAACATTATGTAAGCAAAAGGCTCAAAGAAGGGTTTCTCCACTGAGAGTTTACTGGTCACACTGATATCTGTGTTTTGTGAGATGCTCGCCATTCCCTTCATCTATCCAGTACATGGCCATGTCACAGAGCTTGGAGGTGGTACATATCTTGGACACAAAACCATGAGCCTATTCTGGAGATTGGCCAGAATTCAGGAAGAAAATTGGAAATTACTAAGATCATTGGTGTTGCCCATCCTTAAGGAAAGCTGCAATCCATTCATTAATTGGGCAGGATGAATGCTGGGAAGCTTTCTACAAGACAGGACAAATCCATTGATGCATTCTCTTTTCTAATGTCTACAACCACGGACATAGTAGGATACACAGACATAGAAACACTCGCCTTGTCAAACGTCTAACTAGAAACAGTTCAACCCAAAAAAACAAACCACCTTTCCTACCTATTCTCAGAACATGAGACAAAATCATAAACCCAAAACCACACCCATATTGGCACCTCCTTCCCCCAAGTAGGTCTGTGACTCTAGGGAGTGTCCTCTGACTGGTGAGCCATACAATTTTCCCCTGAAATGTCCTGTCCTGTCTCAGGTCTGTTCTCCTTGACCAACTCTGTTAAGTTGTCAGAAGCTAGTGTTTAGCCACTACCTGCTTTCTCAGGAAAGGCCCTTCTTCAGAGCTCTCCTTGCTTTTGCCATCCTAACATCAGTAGGTACAAAGAAAGACTGACTCTGTCCTTGGTAAATCCAAACAAGTGAGCCCATTGGGACTGGGACTGGGACTGGCTCTATGTGCCTGGTTTCCAGTATCCCAAGTTCAGAGAGATCCATCACCAAGAAAGTGAGGTGAGGTCACTCCCTTCAGGAACTGAATAAATTCACTGCCTTGTAAACCATTTTGTTCTAATAGCTGCTTCCAAGTGTCCCATTCGATGGAGGCTTCCCCTACTTCCTTTGAAACTTTCACAAGTTAGAATGGTATGTCAACCTTAGGAACCCGGGAATAGCTATCCACACAGGCCTGGTTTGGTCAATCTCCTCTACATTAAGAAGAGAGAGGCTGATTCAGACACATCCCTTCATCCTGACCAGGGTGATTGCCATGGAAGATGACTTTTGCTCTCGCAGATCCTTCATAGCTGACTATATCTTCTCCAGGATTCATTTCTGCATGGACTTTGGAGGTTCTCAGCAGGTGGAAGATCCCCTACATTCCTGTATTGTAAGACCAACTCTGTCCCTGCTTTTCTTTAAATTTAGTTTGATAGAAGAGTGTATTCTTAGGGCTAATAAAATGTTTGATTTGAGTTAGGAATAATCCTGCGGGATGAATAATGGTACTGGGAACCTGAGATATTTATAAAAATATAGAGGTTAAATATATGAATGAAAACCGAAATCTAGGTAATTTTGAAGCCCAGAAGGGCATTGGGCCCTTGATTGGGATACTTAACTTTGATTTACATTGTGTACAGATGTCTCAGATAAATAGATATACAATGGCATTGGACCTTGTAGCTTGGATGATTGAATGTTGAAGAGAACATCCAGTCAAAAACGGATAGTAGGTAGAATTAGGTACAGAGTTGGTTTAGGAAGAAGAGTGAGTATAGGATTTGGAACAAAAGTTCTGGAGCATTAGGGTTGTGGTTAGAGAGTGAAAGTGAACATAAGTTCATGTGAAGGGTCAGTCACAATGATGAACTGGTGAAAATATGCAGGAAACCACATATCTTTAGAGACATTATGAAATCAGGCAAAGTATAAAGTGAGTGATATGATTATGCATTTTCAACAGGGTTGAGTTTGAATATATATTCTAAGGAAGAAACAAATTTCCCCTTCCTCTCCTGTTTTCTCTTTTCTTTCCACTATACAAAGTCTAATCTGGGACAGAAAAGATCCGTCCTTTATAGGGCATATCAGGACATATACAGGATTGCCTGGAGCCTTTAGTTTGGGTAATGATTTAGCAGATAAAACTACGCATGACATACATATTTTCTCTACAGTAGAAGAAGCTACAAATTTTCATAAAAAATTCCATGTCAATGCTAATACTATACATAAGCGCTTTAAAATAACTAAGGAACAAACTAGACAAATAATAAAACAATGTCAAAATTGTGTGACCATTTTACCACAAGTTAATCTTGGAGTCAATCCTAGAGGATTGATACCTAACCATATTTGGCAGATGGACGTCACAAACTTGCCAGAATTTGGAAAATTAAAATATTTGCATGTTACAGTTGATACTTCTTCTGAATTTTTGATGGACTCCCTTCATGCGGGAGAAAAAAAACTAAAGATGTTATAGCTCATTGCTTACAAAATTTTGCCACTGTGGGCATTCCAAAACAGTTAAAAACAGATGTTGCCCCTGGTTATACTTTTACCTCTTTTAAAGAATTTTGCTCATCATTTTGCATTACTCATATAACAGGAATCCCATACAATCCGCAGGGACAAGGCATAGTTAAATGAGCTCATCAAACTATTAAAACGTACTAATTAAACGAAAAAAAAGGAATTGGGAAGGGGTATATATTCCCCAAAGATAAACTTAAAATAACCCTTTTTACTCTAAACTTTGGAAATTTGGATTCATCAGGGCTTAGTCCTGTGGAAAGGCATATGTGTCCAAAAAATGTACATAAGCCCAAGGTACTTTGGAAGGATATTCTAACAGGACAATGGAAATGTCCTTACCCAGTAATTGTCTGGATTTGGAGGTCTGTTTGTGTGTTTCCACAGGGAGAACAGCAGCCGATTTGGATTCCAGAGAGACTAACTAAAGCGATTTCTACAGATTAAAAGAATATGATTTGGCTCAAATCCATAACAGCTGATATCCAGAACTCCAGTTTGGCTATTCTTACATCTGTGACAAATCCAGGATGCTTTTTTCAATATCTATTTTATTATTACCCTTTCCCATGTCATGAAGTTCTATTTTGTTTTTTGAGCTCATACAAACCTAGGTTAATGTTTTGCTGATCAGTTCTATTTTTGGACTATAGAGTTTTTAGACATTGCAATGGAGATTTCACCTGTAAAATGTTATAAGGCCTTTACTCTTATGTTATGTGTTGTATGTATTATATTACGTGTGCACACTTGTGTTTTTTGTTATATGTTTGAATGTACGTATGTCCATATATCATATATGATGAGCGCTCATGAAAAAATGGATCCAAATATATTTTTATACACTTGATGTAAATGTTTTAATTTAAATTGGGTAAACACCTGTTGAGGATTGTTTTAAAATGTGTACAAAAAAGGAGGTTAACAGATCTGTTTGTTTACTTTCACCTTTTCTTTTCATTATATTTAATAATTCTCTTCAAGACAATGTAAATTGTTAAGAAAATTGTTTTCTTTTAGTACCTTCTGGAATGTTACATAATTTTTCTTTGGCCATTATTGCCAAAATTCCTATCTTCATCCCAGTGCCTGTAAAGACAAAGATAAAACCAATCTACAGCTTCTGCAATAGCCATCACTGAACTGCTTGCAGAACTTGCCTGGACTATGTATCACCTGTATGCATTGTGAACTCACCTGCATGCATTGTGAACAATATGTTGGTGAATTGACTTGTGGTAGTGTTGGGGTATTTTTGCTGATGATGTCATCGGTGGTACAATTTTTCCAAAAGGAGCCGTCAATTGGCTTGGTGTATCTTCCTCCCTTCTGCTGTCATGGTCGTTCAGCTAAAATTTGGGGGCCAACAGAGGTGAGACAAAGAACCTCACCCCCCGCTGGTACAAAGACCTCTCCACAGGTGTGACTGTATACTGGACCTGTAGCTAGTGACGGGTAAGATCCAATTGCAATGGTACCAATCTAAGACTGGAGGCTGATACCTTGAGGTCAGCTCATTCGATAATGGGTAAGCACCATATGTACTATTGGACAACCTAAGGCAGGCATGGTCCCTAAGCCACATGCTTGTTGTTTAAACAGAGAGGGGGAGGTGTTGAGAGGCACAGCCCAAGGGGCCAAACAAACTTTCAGACTGCCAGCTGATGATTGGCTAACAGCGGCCCCAGCAACATCAAGCTAATTGGCTCCTCTGCGGTGATGCTCATTGGAGATGCTCATTGAGCAGTTTCCCCACCCTTTCAGACTGCAAGCTGATGATTGGCTCACAGCAGCCCCAGCAATATCTAGCTGATTGGCTCCTCTGTGGTAATGCCATTGGGCTGTTTCCCCACCCTTTCAGACAACGGAGCTGCTCATTGTGGGACTTTTTGGGCTCTGCCCACACGACCCAGCCAATCGACCTCAAGAGAAGGAGTGTGGAGGTTGAGAGCTTGTGGGAAGCCAGTAGTGGCAGTTGGGCTCTGAGGGTTTTTTCCCGAGGAGCTAATTTTTAGTCATGTGTGGTTCTAAAAGTAATTTTAGTTTCTTTTGACAAGTGGCTCCTGAATTGTGCCCAGCCAGATTGCAGCAATCTTAAAGTGATGGAGAAAAAGAACCCAAACAGAATAGAAATACAAGCAGTTTAGAGAGGCATGGTGTATAGTTGGATTTACCTTTTGCATGATAAAGTGTAGGTGTTATAAATCTAGTCAATTTTAAATTGAAATAGTTCTCCATGTGTTTTATAGTTAACAAATATGTGAATTCCTATCTCCCTTTATCTGTAGCCTATTCAGCACATGTATTTTTGAATGTACATATAGAATCCTACCTGGTATCACATGTATATTTTTATTAGATGGCTGACTTGGCAGATACAAATTTTTAGAAGAGGTCACTCCTCCTAAACGTTGTTGGAATTGAAAATTAAAACTATGGGTGAGCTTCCTAGTTGAACAATATAATACATAAATCCATGTTCAGTAAAATGAATAGTTTTGGATCTGTGGATGTTATATATTTCATGATGAATTTCGATTGGCATATATATTGCTACCTTTTAATGCCTCTCTCTCTCTCTCTCTCTCTCTCTCTCTCTCTCTCTCTCTCTCTTTCTATATATATATATATATATATATATATATATATATATATATATATATATATACACATACACACACACACTCTCCAGATTTTTCAGAATGTAAAATATATGTGTCTTATTATACAATCCCTAAATGCATTCATATTCATGAATGTGGATTTATAACCAAATGTTCACAAAGTTATTTTCAGAAATATTCATCCACCTTAAATACATATTGTATCCTAGTACTGAAATCAAAATTCAGTGAATGGTGCATAGAAGTTCTAATTTTTCTACAGTAACTGACCCACTTTAACATCAATGCAAGTAGATTCCTATGGGACATGATGTGTATTTTGACCTTCATTTTTATTCAACACTGTTACATGACTATTTCTTCAGTTTATGCACATCATAGGATATATATTTCATTCACAATTTTGCAAATTGATAGGCTTTTGTTTCACTTTTAATCACTTCTTGCTTCAGTACACAAGTATTCCTCTATGTTTTTTGACTGGTCTTTTCATGATACTTCATTTTATTTTATATTTCAATAATCACTTTTAAAGCAAAACTCACACACTCTTCATGATAAACCATAAACCTAATATTACCATTAGATGTATAAATGGTTGTAATGAATGTATGTATCTCAATATAAGATTTCCTGTAAATTTGTAAATATCAATTCAATCCAATATTTAAAGTTGGAACCAGTAATATTATTTATTCACAGTATGGTCTATTCATTCATTTTATCTATATTCCTAGACACAGGGAACACCTATTTGTACACCCTATACTAATTTATACACCTTCAAAATATTGCCCACAGAAATGGTGGAAGAAATACTCATGTCACCTGATCTACATATGCACTTTATCACAGTAATATTCTGGAAACAAAATGCAAAGTTCACACTTATGACTGTGCCAAAGCCTAAATGGAAAGTGTGCATGGATTACTAACAATATCCATGTCCAGATTGCCTAATTCTCTCAAATGTCAATCCTATTGGTGACTAAATATTTGATTCTTTCTAAGATTTTATACTCAACCTCTACCCTGTTGAAAATGTGTAATCCTATCACTCAATTTATACTTTGCCTGATTTCTTAATATCTCCATTGATATCTGCTTCCCCATATATTTTCCCCAGTTCATCATTGTGTCTGACTCTTCACATGTGGTGACATTTACGTTCACTCTCTACCGCAAACCCTATTGCTAAAGAACTTTTTGTGAAAATCCTATACTCACTTTTCTTCCTAAACCTACTAACTATCTTCCTAATCCTACCAACTATGCCTATATGAGTGGATGTTTTCTTCTACATTCAATCATCCAATTTTCAAGGTCCTATGCCATTGTATATTGATTTATCTGAGACATCTGTTTAGAAGATATTTAAAAGCTAAGTATCCCAATCAAGGGCCCAATGCTCTTCTGGGCTTCAAATCTTACCTAGATTTCTGTTTTTATACTTATATTTCACCTATATATTCTTGTAAATATCACAGGTTCCCAATACCATTATTCATCCAGCAGAATGATTCCTATCCCAAATAAAACCTGTTATTACCCTAACCATACACTGTTCCCTCAATGTAACTTTACAGAATAGCAGGGAAAAAGTTGGTCTTACACTACAGGAATGTAGGGGATCTTCAACCTGCTGAGATCCTCAAAGGACCATGCAGAAATGATTTCTGGAGAAGTTGTAGGCAGCAATGAAGGACCTGAGGGAGGAAAACTCAACTTCCATGGTAAACAACCTGGTCAGAATGAAGGGATGTGTCTTTATCAGCCTCTTTCATCTTAATGTAGAGAAGATTGACCAAACCAGGCCTGTGTGGAGAGCTGTTCTCGGGTGCCTATGGTTGATATACCATTCCAACATGTGAAAATGTCACAGGAAGTAGGGGCACCCTCCATCTCATGGGACCCTTGGAAGCAACTCTTAGGACAAAGTGGTTGCCAAGGCAGTGACTTCATTCACTTCCTGATTGAGGTTACCTCACATAACGTCCTGGGTGATGGAACTCTCTAAACGTGGGATTCAGAAAGCCAGGCAAGCACAACCAGTCCCAGTCCCAGTCCCAGTGGTCTCACTTTTTTTGGATTTACCAAGGACAGAGTCTGTCTTTCTTGGTACCTACTGATGTGAGGATGGCCAAAAGACAGGAAAGCTAAGAAGAGGGGCCTTTCCTGATAAAGCAGGTAGTAGCTCACCACTGGCTTCTGACAACTTCACACAACATTCTTCCCTCAATGCAGCACAAAGGTCCCTTTCACTCATCAAGAGGAGGTCCAACCCTCAACTGTTCTGTAAAAGAACTTCAGAGAGAGAGGTTAAAGATTCCTGCAAAGCTGTTATGGAGGTTTCTAATATATTTAAGTTTTGGTCTATTTCTGCTTCTAACTGGGTCATTTGTTGTGTCCCATGGACCAGGGCAGTGGTTCCTGTGCCCACCCTTGTGGCAACTCCTATTCTTTATAGGATGGCTAAAGTGAGGGACATATGTTCCCAGTGAAACCGGGTTGTATGTCCCACCTATTCGATCTTCAAATGAACCTGCGTCATGATAGAGCATTCTGGGTAACATATGCACCATTACACAATTAATCACATCCGTTTTTCATTTCATGAAAACATCAACAATGTTTTAGTATATAGAATTATACTGTTGTAGGGACGGACAAGGCAAGGCACCTAAGATAGCACCAAAGACAGTGAAACAGTCCTATTTGGTTGCACCCAGATTCAGAGGGCATTGCTTCGGTTGTAATCAATTAATCTTCTGAATTCCAAGTTTAGGTAGTTTCAGAATTTTGTACCCAACATGTAAGAGAAGTGGCTCAGAAGATCACACTCTGCAGAAGTTCACAAAAAGCTGTTTTTGTTTCTGTTTTTTTTTTTCTCTGTTCTGGGCAAGTTAACTTTTCAAGGACAACTGGGTGGGGGAGAGCGTTTACTTCCCTTTCTTTTTTTCCCCCTGCCAGCTGTTACCATGGAGCCCAGATGGTAACTTCTTTATCTTAGAAATGTTGCCATCTCTGTGAAGCCCCAGTTCAAGGCCAGAGGAATTGTTCACATATTTTGTGAAAAACTAGTAAGGGGGTGTCTAGCTTAGGAGTGCTGATTATTTTTAGCCAGTGGCCAAGTGGAACAGGGCAACATTAAAAGAGGAAGGTTATCTACACTGAAATAGTTTATAGGGACTTTTTTGCTGAAAGTCCTAAAGTAAGCCATGGTGAAGACTCCTGGAGAAGGTCAGTGAAAACTTTTCTGTGGGCCTGGTACAGAGGGGGGAGACAGAGAAGTCGGGGCTTAGAGCAGCTTCATGGATCTGAGAATGAGAAAGGAGAGATGTAAAAGAATAATGGGAAAGGAGTTTGGGATATTCCTAGCAACAAATCTTGAGCAGTAGAACAGGTAGAGCAGAGGGGAAGAAGGGAGTGAGTATCCACAAAGCCTGTGAGGGACTTTAAATTTTTAGTAACCTGTTTTCAGTGATGAAAGAGCAACTTTAAAGGCCATTTTCATTACATTTGGATAAGGGTCTGAGGGCTCTCCTCAGCTGGTTTGAGCTATGGGTTAGCTGGAAAGAGGACCTGGTGGGACCCAGTGCGGGCAGTGACAAGAGAAGAGAGGAGTGAGTCGGTGGAGGGGTACCTCAGAACCTGCTTCTCAGCCAGGGGGCAATGGTCTGAGAACCGGTGTTGGTTTGGGTTTTTGATCTAGTAATTGAAGGGAAGAAATCAGGTTGCTGAATTTGGAGTGACAGCAGATAGTCTGGAGAAGAAGGCTGAGGGTGAGGATCTATTGGAGAAGCATAGTTCAGGATGTGAGCGAAGGAGGGAAAAGGCCTCCACATAGGGGAATCTCCTTTTACCCTTTTGAGCACTTGCAGAAGTTAAAAAGGTCACACAGTATTTGAGGATCTAGAGACCCCTCTGGGGGCCATGGGTTTTGGTTATCTAATTGGTCATATGGCCAATGCTGTGTAGAGAATTTGATGAGGAGTTCGGGTTCCATCAGGAAGCCCCTGTATGCTCACATCCCCATGACTTACAGAAGAAATTGGCTTTTCCTCCACACAGCTGTTGCTGTTTGTGGCTTTGATTGTCTGCCGGGCAAACATAGTAATCTAGGCTAGCCAACCTGCACCTGGCTTACCTGTCCCGACATCCATAATGTTTGTTTCCATTATTTATGGTACAAAAGGTATTTAATGGAATTTTAGTGGGATTCTCTTCATCAGGGATATCCTAATAGGAAAGACCTATAGCCAGCTAACAAATGTCTGGGTGGAGAAATGGCCACCAGGTCCCAAAGTGGGCTATATGTGAGATAGATTATACTTCTTCTCCAGTAGGATTTGTGATCAGCCATCGCTGCTGAAAGGGCTGATGAGGGTTAGAACTACTGGTGGTCAAGGAGAGACTCTATAGCTTCATCCACCTGGCGAATACACAATTTGAAAGGGTTACCAGTCTCTTCCAGTTTCCAGGCAGGGTCTGGACAGGGTGCAGGCTTGAGATGAGAGGCCAGGATCCAGGAAGTGATTCTGTCTACCTTTACCACTGTAGGTGTTATAAGTAGAACCTGGTATGGTCCTTTTCAGTGGGGTTCCAGGGATGACACCTGATGTTGTCTTACATAGACAAAGTCTCCTACTTGATATTGATGTGGAGTCCCCTCATCTCCAGGTTGGTAGGCAGTGGCCAGCTGTTTTCACAGGTATCGCTGAGTTCTTTCAACAGCTGTAAGTCTGTCAAGCATGGTGGTGTGGAAGGGATCGTTAGGTCTTAGAGTTGGGGTTAGGTCCCTTACTGGAATAGGGGCCCCATAGGGAATTTCATAGTGGGTTAGGTTACACAAAGAAACAGAGAGAGAATTTCTTGCATGAAACATTGCATAAGGCAGAAGCATTGTCCAATCTTTTATGTCGGTCTCTAAGCTTAATTTCATTAAGTTCTCTTTAATGGTTCTATTCATTCATTCTACCTGTCCTGCACTCTGTGGTCTATAAGCACAATGTAATCCCCAGGGTACTGGCTAACCCCTAACGTACCTGGGTCATGAATGCAGGTCCATTATCAGACTCTGTTACCTTAGGCAGGTCGTATCTTGGAAAAAAATCTTCCAGGATCTTCTTGACCACCATTTGTGCTGTTTCTTTCTTTCTTTCTTTCTTTCTTTCTTTCTTTCTTTTTTGGTGGGGAAGGCTTTAATCCATCCTGAAAATGTATCTACAAAGACTAGGAGATATTTAAGTCCATACCTTGCATGCTTAATTTCAGTAAAGTTCACTTCCCAGAATTGTCCTGGTCTTTTTCCTCCTAGGTGCTTTCCTCCAGGAAGCTTGGAAGGGTAAGCATAAACCAATTGATGGACCCGACAGGCTTTTGTTACCCATTCAGTCCTTTTGCTGTGATTTGGTTAGTGGAAAACTCTGTTCTTGATCCTTCAGGAATGCCTGCAGTTTCTTTGAACAAAGTTGAGTGAGTTGATGTACATTTTCTACTGACATAGTTAGAGCCATGACTATAGGAGTTTTTACTGAAGGATTTAGAAATCCCACTTGGTTGCCTTCAGGGTTAAAAGTTATTTTGGCCCAGAGCTTGGTGAGCAGATCTCTGCCCATCAATGGGGCCAGGCATTCTGTGATTACTAGGAAGGATTGATGGATTTTCCTTTTCCCAGGTCCATGGTCCTCTTAGTTATCCAAGCCCGATACTTACTGCCATTTGCCCCTTGAACTAGAGACCTTTTATTTGATAGATGGCCCAATGGGGCCTTAAGGGCTGAGTATATTGCCCCTGTATCCACTTCAAAGTTTACTGGGGTCCCCTACACTTCAAAAGTTACCCTGAGCTCCGGGAGGGGATGTTAGCCCCGACTTTTGGAGTCATCCTCAAGAGTCAGAATGGCTGGCAGGAGTGGCTGTCTCTTTCTAGGGAACTCTTTGGCCCAGTGTCCTTTTTTTTACAGTAGGCACAGTGATCTGAGGCAAGGAGTGGCCTCTGGCGTGGGCCCAGGTATCCCTTCCTGTCTCCCTGTTTCTTAATTTCTTTCCTATTTGTTGCTGTGACCAGGACCTTAGTCAGCGCCTTAGTCTGTCTTTTGTTTCTTTTATCCTCCCTTTGTTCCCTTCTCTTCCTCAGTTTCTCTCTTAAAGTATACCTTCTCGGCTTCTCTGACTAAATCTCTCAAAGTCATATCTTGTAATCCATCTAAGCATTTTAACTTTCTTTTAATATCCGGGGCAGCTTGCCCAATAAAGGCCATTGTGACAGATGACTTTTGATCCTCTGCCTGAGGATTGAAAGGAGTATATCTTCTATATGCCTCCGTAATTCTCTCTAGAAACATAGAGAGAGGTTCTTCAGGCCCTTGAATAATCTCTCTTACCTTGGCCTAATTAGTTGGTCTCCTAGCGGCCGCACGGAAACCCACTATTAGAGCCCGGTGATAAGTGAACAGATGCTCCCTACCTTCAAAGATTTGGGGGCCACAGTTGGGTTGGTTCAAAGGAAAGCTGGCTTTGATTATCTTGGGAAGTTGTGTCAGTCACGCATCTGGTCAGAGGATATTTTTTTCCAGCTTCCAGGAGTATTCTATTTTGATCCCCTGTCATGAAGACAGTCCCTATGAGTTGTTGGCAGTCATCTCAAGTAGGCTAGTGTGAAAACATCAATGACTCAACCAGACCTGTGTGCCAGGTGGGGTGCTCAGAAAAAGGGGGATTGTTATATTTCCAATTATGTACGTCTGAAGAGGAGAATGGCCAAAACTGGTAGGCTTGCATTTTTTCCCCCATGGCCGTCGTCAATCTTTGGCCCATAGGGATGGAGGGGGAGCATCATGGGAGTTCCAGTGTTTTCAACTATTCACTGCTGGCGAGTTCCTATAGCCGGGCCAGCTTCCTCAAGGGAAGGAAGGGCTGTGTGTGCCACTGGGGAGCTATCTGGAGGGTGCTGTGCTCCTCCAATTGCAGAGAGGCTGAGTCAGCAGCAGGGGAATCACTTAGATGGTGTTGGGGATTGGGGGAAGAGGGCAGGGGATAAGGAGGGGGAGGAGAATCCAGTAGAGTCAAATCTTGTGACTCAGGGAGAACAGAGGGTGGAGAAGGAACAAGAGCAGAGGGTTTGAGAGATCATGGGGGAAGGAGTAAGAGCAGGGGCAGCGGTAAGGAAAGGCTTCACGCATGGAGGAGGAGATTTGCAGAGGTCCTGCAAAGTTAAGATATATGGCGGAATGATCCAGATGGCTATGTGGCCCTGGCTAAAAGACAATATCTCTAACTTTTTAAATTAGTGGGAAGTAGAAAGATCCTTCTAGAGGCCATCCGACTCGAAAGGTGGGTCATTCTGAGGCACAGAGCGTCTTCCAGGTCCAGTGTTTTACTAAATAAAAAAGATTCTGAGCCCTTATGTGGACTTTGGGCCAGTGATCAATGGTCAGGGACAGAGACATTGAAGTGCTCTGTCCCATAAAGAAAGATACACAAATAGTGAAAGCCACGACACATGGGGTCTCACATTCGCCACTGCTGGATTTCAGTGGAACCTCCATATGAAAAGGTCGGGCAAGCCTTGGAGGAAGAGACCACAAAGAGATTGTCACATGCAACAGCAAAGGGTTTATTGGGGGTCCAGCATGCTGGGGCTCAGAGCTCAATTGAAAAGAGATGAGAGCCCTGAGAACACCTTAAGCAGAGTTTATATAATTTTCTTGGAGAGGGCAGGGAGGAAAGTTTATTGATGGGTCCGGGTGAGTGGGCAGTGTTCGTGCACACGGGTGAGGGAGTACATTCTGCAGTTTGGCAGTTGGGGAGAGCACATTCTGGGAACAAGATTAGCAAAGAGTTCTCAAGATTTCAAAAGTGTTTTGTTAAGCATACAGAGAAACAGGAAGTGACAAGTACCTATTTTATTAACCTTTCACTACCGACTATCCCTTTTTGACTGGATGTTCTCTTCTACATTCAATCATCCAAGGTACAAGGTCCTAGGCCATTGAATATTGATTAATCTGACACATCTGTGCAGAACGTAATTCAAAGCTAAGTATCCCAATCAAGGGCCCAATTCTCTTCTGGGCTTCAAAACTTACCTAGATTTCTGTTTTCATACATGTATTTCACCTATATATTCTCATACATATCACAGGTTCCCAATACCATTATTCATCCAGCAGAATGATTCCTAACCCAAATCGAAAATGTTATTAACACTAACCGTACACTTTCCCCTCAATCTAACATTACAGAGAGGAGGGACAGAGTTAGTCTTACAAAACAGGAATGTAGTGGATCTTCCACCTGCTGAGAACCTCAAAGGTCCATGCAGAAATGTCCTCTGGAGAAGACGTAGGCAGCTATGAAGGACCTGGGAGAGTAAAAGTCATCTTACATGACAAACAACCTGGCCAGGATGAAGGGTTGTGTCCAAATCAGCCTCTCTCTTCCTAATGTAGAGAAGATGGACCAAACCAGGCCTCTGTGGAGAGCTGTTCCCAGGTTCCTATGGTTGATATACCAATCTAACTTGTGAAAGTGTCACAGGAAGTTGGGGCAGCCACCATCTCATGTGACCCTTGGAAGCAACTGTTAGGACAAAGTGGTTGCCAAGCCAGTGAACTCATTCAGTTCCTGAAGGAAGTGACCTCACCTCACTTCCGTGGTGATGGAACTCTCTGAACATGGAATCCAGGAAGCCAGGCATCCAAGCCAGTCTCAGTCACAGTCCCTGTGGGCTCACTTGTTTGGATTTACCAAGGACAGAGTCAATCTTTCTTGGTACCTACTGATGTGAGAATGGCCAAATACCAGAAAAGCTCTGAAGAGGGGCCATTCCTGAGAAAGCAGGTAGTGGCTCACCACTAGCTCCTGAGAACTTCACAGAGTTGACCAAGGAGACCAGATCTGATAAAGGACAGGCCATTTTGGGAGAACATAGTATGGTCCAGAAGTCAGAGGACACTCTGGATAGTCACAGACCTACTTGAGGGAAGCAGGTGCCTTTTTGGGTGTTGGTGTGGGTTTGTGGTTTTGTCTCATGTTCTGAGAATAGGTAGGAAAGACGGTTTTGTGGTTTGGAGTGAAATGTTTCTACTAAGTCGTTTCACAGGGCGTGTGTTTCTATGTCTGTGTTTCTCACTGTGTCCGTGGTTGTAGACATTAGAAAAAAAGAATGCATCAATGGATGTGTCCTGCCTATTAGAAAGCTTCCGAGCATTCATCCTGCCCAATTAATGAATGGACCAGGGCTTGCATAATCAATGGGTAACACCTGCTATCTTCCTAAGTTCCAGTTTTCTTCCTGAATTCTGGCCACTCTCCAGAATAGGCTCATGGTTTTGTGTCCAAGATATGTACCACCACCAAGCTCTGTCACATGGCCATATACTGTATAGCTGAAGGGAATGGCGAGCATCTCAGAAAACTCAGATATCAGTGTGACTACTAACATCTCAGTGGAGAAACTGTGGTTGGGCCTTTTGCTTAACAATTGTTCTTTTCCCCTGAGTCAGGAAGGACTTTGCCTCAGGCCAACCCGTTTGTGAAGCCTGAAGAAAACCGTTTTCAAATGGAAATGAATGGGCATCACCTGTGTCTCTTTGCTTAATTGCTTTGGAAAGGGATGTGTCTGAATCAGGCTCTTGGCCCAGTGTGAGGCTGTGGCTTAGATTGTCAGCACCTGATGGATGTAAAGAAAGATCCCATGTATGCATCCAACACCAAAATGGCCAAAAGAGAAGTCATTGTGGGTGAATTCTCTTGTCTTTCTCTGTAAGTTTCCTGACCTCCATCAAGTGAGAATAAGGATCCTTTGGGTCTAATGAGTTCCTTAAAGCCCTGCAGAGGCTAGCCCATTGGTGCTTGGGTTTTATCATGACTCCAATACACATAAATAATCTAAATCCCACAGTCAGTAGGCCTCAAATTGGAGAAGTGGAGCAGTATTAAATGCAGGCCTATTGGATCACTCCTGTTTCACAGGAAGGGTGTCCAGGCCACTCAAACTTTAGGCAAACGAGGGGCAAGGGAGCTTATTTTGGATACTGTCTTGTACTGTGCTCCTCATGGAAACCTCTAGCAAGAGGTTATGTTCAGTGTCTGTATGAAATAAAATGAGGGCCATGTGGGATTTTTTTTGGTTTCAATTGTTTTCATTTGTGTGGCGGTTGGAAGAGGTGACTGGGTCCACCTGGGCTTGAACAGTGGCGTGATTCCCCTTAGAGAGTGAGTTCTGAAACTGACCTCAGAGAAGTATTGCCATGACTTGTGTTGGGATTTTAGGAGGACACGCATGAGAGTCGCCCATGGAAACTGAGATATAGGCCCAGGATACCTTTCCACAGAGCACTGGGAATCTCAGCCAGGATATCACATGATTTTATTCTTAAAGGCATGTCAGCCATAGTTGAGAATCAAAACAAACATGGACCTCACATTGTAGACCTCAATGAGCCTGGCTTCATGTGACCTTTTGGCCACTCATTGGAAAGTCTTGCCTGTGAGAGTTCTCGATAGCGTTCATTGAAATGAGCATCATCACCATTTAATGGTTCCCGAATGAATTAAAACCCACAGTGCCTCCAACTTCATCCTTGAAAAATGCCTAGATAAATACCATGAAATTTTTGAATTTCCCATGACCTGGTCGCACTGGGAACATTTGGATGTCCTACATCATTCATGAATCTATCAGGCAGTGCCTTGATTGACTGGGATTCATAAAAATGGTGTAGAACAGAGATACCAGTAAGTTGGAGCCTACTGAGTGGTGGGCCTAGAGCAGAGGTGGGAAGGTGTATGATAAAACATCTTTGTGAGGCCATGTCAATCTGCCATTAGCTTCCAAATTGCTTGTGACTGACATGGTGCAGCCAGCAGAATGTTCAATGAAATGGCATATTGTTATATGGAGAGGTTTCAGGGCAATGTTCAGAACCAGGTTTCTATGGACAAGGGGGCAAGCTATGAGGGATAGAAGCCTGCTTGGTGCATTCTCCTGAGAACCCTGACCCACCGCACAAGACAGAACTCCCTCCACCACTGTGTCCCATTTGAACTCCTTGTATATCGTGAAGCAAATACCAAAGTCCCAGTGCAGCAGCAAGAAACACCATGAAAATTGGAGGATGACCAAATGGCTTCACAGTCCCCCAGGGAGACACTTAGCCCACAATGGCCACTGTTTTCCTACAAAGAGAGAATTCAGCACTGCTACCTCATGTACATTGGAAAATAAGAATCCATGTCCTCCAGGTCACATAGATGCAGACCCAGCTTTGATGGTCTCACTAGAAAGAAATCAAAAGCTCCTGAAAACAATATATATTTCAAGTGCCCAACCACATAGGCAGTTTCCCAAGAAGTCTTTAGGGCACCAGAGCTCCACATTTGAGAAATGTTTACTGTGTCCCTTACTTTGGGAAACTCCTCTAACACCTCCAAGGTTGTGAACTCCTGAGCATATTCCATTCCAGATATGTATTCACAGATTTTCTAACTCTTCTTCTCTAATTCTGTATTACTTGGGGCGGAGTTAATTACAATAAATTTTTCTGGAAGAGAATAAGAAGATTTTTGTGTAGCACATATTTGCATACACATTGTGTTCATTTTCCAATTTTCCATTCGAAATACTAATTCCCTGACACTAACCCATAGCTTGCTAGACTCTGACTACTAATCCTAATGTGATGGAGAAAAATAACTCAAACAGAATAGAAATACAAGCAGTTCAGAGGAGGGGTGGTGTATAGTTGGGCTTGCCTTTTGCAATATATAGGTTTGGAGTTATAAATCTAGTCAATTTTTAATTGAAGTAGTTCTCCGTGTGTTTTTAAAGTTAACAAATATGTGAATTCCTGTCTCCCTTTCTCTGTAGCCTATTAAGCACATGTATTTGTATATGCACATATTGAATCCTACCTGGTATCACACGTACATACTTGTGAGGTGGCCAACTTGACAGATACAAATTGTGGAACAGAAAATTCAACCTATGGGGGAGCTTCCTAGTTGAACAACATTATATATAAATCCATGCTCAGTAAAATAAATATTTTTGGATATGTGCATCATATAAATTTCACGATGAATTTTGATTGGCATATATATTGCTACTTTCTAATTGCTCTGTGTGGGTTTTGTGTGTGTGTGTATATATATATATATATATATATATATATATATATATATATATATATTCTCCAGATTTTTCAAAATGTAAAATATATGTGTCTTATTATACACTCCTAAATTCATTAATGTTCATATATTTGGATTTCTAATCAACTTTTCACAAGATTATTCTCAGAAATATTCATCCACCTGAACTACATATCTGTTTCCTAGTACTGAAAACTAAATTCAGTGAATGGTATATACAAATGCTAATATTTCTACAGTAACTTACCCAGTTTAACATCGGTGCAAGTAGATTCCTATGTTCCATGATGTCTATTTTGACGTTCATTTTTATTCAACACTGGTATATTAGTTTTCTTCATTTTATGCACATCATACGATATATATTTCTTCCACAATTTAGCAAATTTATAGGCATGTGTTTCACTTTCAATCACTTCCTGCTTCAGAACACATGTATTCCTCCAGCTTTCTTGACTGGTTTTTTCATGAGACTTCTTTCTGAACACATTGTTTTCGATTTCCATAATCACTTTTGGGGCAAACTCACACACCCATCATGATAAACCATAACTCTATTATTACCATTAGATGTATAACTGTTTGGAATGAATGATTGTATATCAACATAAAATTTCTTATGTATTTTCAGATATCAATTCAATCCAATATTAAAAGTGGAACCTGTTATATTATTTATTCACAGTATGGTCTATTAAGGCATCATCTCTATATTCATAGACCCAGGGTCTATGTATTTGTATCCCCAATACTAATTTATAAGTCTTTAAAATATTGCTTTCAGAAATGGTGGAAAAAATACTCTAGTCACCTGATATACATATACATTTCATCACAGTAATATTCCTGACACAAAATGCAAGGGTCACACTTATGACTGTACCAAAGCCTAAATTGAATGTGAGCATGTATTACTAACAACATCCATGTCCTGGTTCCCTAATGCTCTCAAATATTATTCCTATTGGTGACTACATATCTGTTTCTTCCTAAGATTATATATTCAAACTCAACCCTGTTAATAATGTCTTATCCTACCACTCACTTTGTACTTTGCCTGATTTCCTAATGTCTCCATTGATATCTGCTTTCAAATACCTTTTCTCCAGTTCATCATTGGGAATGACCCTTCAAATGTGCTGACATTTACATTTACTCTCTCACCAAAACCTTATTGCTAAAGAACTTTTGGTCCAACTCCTAGACTCACTCAAATGGGTTCTTCAAAGCCCTGCAGAGGGAAGCCCAGAGATTCTTGGGTTTTCTCATGACTCCAATTCACATAAAGTATCTAAACCCCACAGTCAGTAGGCCTCAAATTTGAGAAGCAGAGCAGCATTAATTGCAGGCCTATTTGATCACTCCTGGTTCACAGGAAGGGTGCCCAGGCCACCCTGACTTTAGGCAAATGAGGGGGAAGGGAGCTTATTTTGGACACTGTCTTGGACTGTGTCCCTCATGGAAACCTCTAGCAAGGGATTATGATGAGTGTCTACATGGAAGAAAATGAGGGCCATGTGGGAGTGTTTTGTTTTTAATTGTGGTCACTTGTGTGGCGGTTGGAAGAGATGAATGGGTCCACCTGGTCTTGAACTCTGGTGTGATTCCCCTTAGAAATGGAGTTTTGGAAATTACCTTAGAGATGTATTGCTATGAATTGTGTTGGGATTTTTGGAGGCCAGGCATGAGAGTCGCCCATGCATGACAATACGCCTCAAATTGGAGAAGCAGAACTTAATGTCCAAATCCTTTACTCACCCTTCTTTTTAATCCTACCGTCTATCTTCCTAATCCCAGATAAATACCATGATATATTTGAAATTCCTATGACCAGGTGGCACTGGAGAATCTTTGGATGTCCTGTTTCTTATCATGAGTGTACCAGACAGTGGCTTAATTGACTTGGTTTTATGAAAATGGTGTAGAACAGAGATGCCAGTAAGTTGGAGCTGGCTGAGTAGTGGGCCTAGAGTAGTGGTGTGCAGATGTGTGATAAAATATCTGTGGTGGGGTCATGTGGATCTTCCATTGGCTTCCAAATGGCTTGTGACTGAAATAGTGTAGCCAGCAGACCCTTATATGTAAAGGCATCTCGTTATATGGAGAGGTTTAACGTCAATTTTAAGAAACAGGTTGCTATGGTCAAGGGGACAAGCTATGTTGGATAGAAGACTTGTTGGTGCATTCTCCTGGAGAACCTGACCCACCACACATGACAGAACTCACTCTAGCATTTTGTCCCAGTTGAACTCATTGTATTTCGTTAAGTAAATACCATACTCCCAGTGCAGCAGCAAGAAACACCACAAAAAGTGGAGGATGACCAAATGGCTTCACAGTCCACATGGGGAGACACTTAGACCCGAGTGGCCACAGTTTACCTACAAAGAGAGAATTCAGCACTGCTCCCTTATGTTCATTAAAAAAAAAGAAACCATGTTCTCCAGGTCACATAGATGCAGACCCATCTTTGATGGTCTCACTACAAATGAAGCTAAAGCTCCTGACAACAACATATATTTCAAGTGCCCGAACTCAGAGACAGTTTCTCAAGAAGTTTTTAGGCCAGCAGAGCTCCATGTTTGTGGAGTGTTTACCCTGACCCTAACTTTTGGAAACTCCTCTACCACCTCCAAGGTTGTGAACTCCTGATTATGTTCCATTCCATATATGTATTCACAGATTTTCTAACTCTTCTCCTCTAATTGTGTCTTATTTGGGGTGAAGGTAATGGCAATTCATTGTTCTGGATGAGA
The DNA here is from genome assembly GCF_048772815.1 of Callospermophilus lateralis. Taxonomy (NCBI): domain Eukaryota; kingdom Metazoa; phylum Chordata; class Mammalia; order Rodentia; family Sciuridae; genus Callospermophilus; species Callospermophilus lateralis. The sequence goes on along the minus strand of NW_027513659.1, from coordinate 43,112 downwards.
GTGGGAATATTTTTGTGTGGCACATATTTGCATACACATTGGATTCATTTTCTTATTTTCCAATCAAAATACTGAAACCATGACACTAACCCATACCCTACTAGACTCTGACTACTATTCCTAATATGATGGAGGAAAAATAACCAAAACAAAATAGAAATACATGCAGTTCAGTGGAGGCATGGTGTATATTTGGACTTGCCTTTTACATGATAAAGGGTAGGTGTTATAAATCTAGTCAATTTTTGGTTAAAATAATTCTCCATGTGTTTTTAAAATTAACTAATATGTGAATTCCTGTCTCCCTTTCTCTATAGACTATTCAGCACATGTATATTTATATGCACATATAGAATCCTACCTGGTATCACAGGTTAATTTTTTTGTGTTGTCTGACTTGGAAGATACAAATTGTGAGAAGAGATCCCTCCTCCTAAACGCTGTTGAAACTGAAAATTCAACCTATGGGTGAGCTTCCTAATAGAAAAACATTATACAAAAATCCATGTTCAGTAAAATAATTATTTTTGCATATGTGAATTATATATATTTAATGATGAATTTCGATTAGCATATGTATTGCTACTTTTTATAGTCTGTGTGTATGTTTTGTGTATATATATATATATATATATATATATATATATATATATATATATACATACTCTCCAGATTTTTCAAAATATGAAATATATGTGTCTTATATATACTCCCTAAATTTATTCATGTTGATGTACTTAGATTTATAATCGATTTTTCACAAGATTATTGTCAGAATTATTCATCAACTTGAAATATATATTTGTTTCCTAGTACTGAAAACTGACTTCAGTGAAAGCTGCACACAAATCCTAATATTTCTAGAGTAACTGACCCAGTTTAATATCAACGCAAGTAGACTCCTATGGGACATGACATATAATTTGACGTTCATTTTTATTCAACAATGGTACATTACTATTTCTGCAGTTTATGCACATCGTAGGATATATATTTTATCCACAAGTTCACAAATTTTTAGACATTTGTTTCAATGTCAATCACTTCCTGCTTCAGAACACAAGTATTCCTCCATGTTTCTTGACTGGTCTTTTCATGAGACTTCTTTCCAAAAATATTATATTTGATTTCCATCATCAGTTTGAAGCAAAACTCACACACACTTCAGGATAAACCACAACCCTAATATTACCATTAGATGTATTACTGGTTGAAATGAATGTATGTATATCAATATAAGATTTCCTGAATATTTTTAGATATCAATTTAACCCATTATTTAAAGTTGGAACAAGTAATATTATTTATTCACACTACGTTCTATTCATGCATTATCTCTATATTCATAGACACAGGGTACATCTATTTTTACCCACAATACTAATTTATACATCTTCAAAATATGGCTCCAAGAAATGGTGGAAGAAATACTCATGTTACCTGATCCACATATACATTTTATCACAGTAATATACTGGTCAGAAAATGCAAACATCACACTTATGATTGTACCAAAGTCTAAATGGAAAATGAACATGGATTACTAAAAACATCCATGTCCAGGCTTCCTAATGCTCCCACTTGTCAATCTTTTTGGGGACTACATATTTGTTTTTTCCTAAGATTATATATTGAAACTCAATCATATTGAAAATGTCTAATCCAATCACTCACTTTACACTTTGCATGATTTCCTAATGTCTCTATGGATATCTGCTTTCCTACATATTTTCCCCAGTTCATCATTGTGACTGATTCTTCACACGTTCTGACATTCATATTCACTCTCTACCCGAAACCCTATTGCTAAAGAATTTTTGGTCCAAAACTTATACTCACTCTTCTTTTTAAACTTACAAACTGTTTTCCTAATACTACCAACTATCCCTTTTATCCTGGATGTTCTCTTCGACATTCAATCATCCAAGGTACAAGGTCCTATAACATTGTATATCGATTTATCTGAGACATCTGTGCAGAACATAATTCAAAGCTAAGTATCCCAATGAAGGTCCCAATGTCCTTCTGGGCTTCAAATCATACCTAGATTTCTGTTTCCATACTTATATTTTACCTATATATTCTTGTAAATATCGCAGGTTCCCAATACCATTATTCATCCAACAGAATGACTCCTCACCAAAATCGAACCTGTTATTAACCCTAACCATACACTGTTCCCTCAATCTACCTTTACAGAAGAGCAGGGACAGAGTTTGTCTTACAATACAGGAATGTAGGGGATCTTCCACCTTCTTAGAAACTCAATGGTCCAAGCAGAAATGATCCCTGGAGAAGTATTAGGCAGCTATGTAGGACCTGAGAGAGCAAAAGTCATCTTCCATGGCAAACAACCTTGTCAGGATGAAGGGTTGTGTCTGAATCAGCCTCTCTATTCTTAATGGAGAGAATATGGACCAAACCAGGACAATGTGGAGAGCTGTTTCTGGTTCCATATGGTTGATATACCATTCTAACTAGTGAAAGTGTCAGAGGAAGTAGGGTATCCTCCATCTCATGGGACCCTTGGAAGCAACTGTTATAACAAAGTGGTTGCCAAGGCAGTGAACTCATTAAATTCTTGAAATAAGTGACCTACCTCACTTCCTTGGTGATGGAACTCTCTGAATTTGGGATCCAGGAAGCCAGGCACACAGAGCCAGTCCCAGTCTCAGTCCCAGTGGGCTCACATGTTTGGATTTACCAAGGACAGAGTCTGTCTTTTTTGGTACCTACTGATGTGAGGATGGCCAAATGCGAGGAGAGTTCTGAAGACGGGCCTTCCCTGAGAAAGCATGTAGTGGTCAGAACAGGCTCCTGACAACTTCACAGTGTTTGACAAGGAGACCAGATCTAAGACAAGACAGGCCTTTTCGGGGGAACATAAAATGGCCCACCAGTCAAAGGACACTCTGGATAGTCACAGACTTACTTGGGGGAAGGAGGTGCCTTTTTGAGTGTGTGTGTGAGTTTGTGGTTTTGTCTCATGTTCTGAGAATAGGTAGGAAAGGCGGTGTGTTTGGTTTGGAGTGGACTATTTCTAGAAAGAACTTTGACAAGGCAAGTGTTTCTGTGTCTGTGTCTCCCACTGTGTCCATGGTTGTAGACATTAGAAAAGAGAATGCATCAATGGATGTGTCCTGTCTAGTAGAAAGCTTCCCAGCATTCATCCTGTCCATTTTAGTAATGGACTGCAGGTTGCCTTATCGATGGGCAACACCTACTATCTTACTAAGTTTCTGTTTTCTTCCTGAATTTTGGCCACTCTCCATAATAGTCTCATGGTTTTGTGTCCAAAATATGTACCACCTCCAAACTCTGTGACATGGCTATGTTCTGGATAGCTGGAGGGAATTGGAGCATCTCAGAAAACTCAGATATCAGTGTGACCAGAAAAGCCTCAGTGGAGAAACCCTGTTTTGGGCCTTTTGCTAACCTATTGATCTTTTGCCCTGAATGTCAGGAAGGTCTTTGCCTCAGGCCACCCCTTTGTGAAGCCTGAAGGAAACAGTTTTCAAATGGAAATTAATGGGCATCACCTGTGGCTCTTTGCTTAATTGCTTTGGAAAGCCATGTGTCTGAATCAGCCTCTTGGCCCTGTGAGAGGCTATGGCTTAGATTTTCAGCGCCTGATGGATCTAAAGAAACATCCAATGTGTGCATCCAAATCCAAAATGGCAAAAACATAAGTCATTGTGGATGATGTCTCTTGACTTCCTCTGTTAGGTTCCTGACTTTCTTCAAGGGAGTATAGGGATTTTTTGGGTCAAATGAGTTCTTCCAAGCTCTTCAGAGGTGCTTGGGTTTAATCATGAATCCAAATCACATAAGGAATTTATACCTGACAGTCAGTAGGCCTCTAATTGGAGAAGTAGAGCAGTATTAGCGGCAGACCTATGTGATCAATCCTAGTTCACAGGAAGGGTGTCCAGGCCACCCTGAGTTTAGGCAAATGAGGGTCAAGGAAGCTTATTTTGGACACTCTCTTGAGCTGCGCCATTCAAGGAATCCTCCAGCCAGAGGTTATGATGAGTGACTCTATGGAAGAAGATGAGGGCCATGTGGGATTGTTTTGGTTTTAATTGTGGTCATTTATGTGGTGGTTGGAAAAGATGACTGGGTGCACCTAGCCTTGAACACTGGTGTGATTCTCCTCAGAGACTGAGTTTTGTAACTGACCTCAGAGTAGTAATTGCTTTGAAAATGGTTGTGTCTTAATTAGCCTCTTGGCCCTGTGTGAGGCTGTGACTTAGATTATCAGCACCAGATGCATCGAAAGAAAGATCCCATGTGTGCATCCAAAACCAAAATGGCCAAAAGAGCAGTCATTGTGGATTAAGTCTCTTGCCTTTCTCTGTAAGGTTCTGAAAGAATAAAAGAAATTGAAATTGAAATTGAAATGTAAAGAACCAGGTTTGTAAACTTTCCAAGCTGCACTTTCCTGTGGCAGTTTAGACAATTCCCGGATCTGCCCATTAGATGTGTGTTGAAATCTTCCCTGACTACCTAGTTACTTAACAACCCTTTCCCAGAATCCCTGCAGCTCAGCAAGTATACATCTCAGGTATTCAACCAATCAGTTTAAATGTATACCCCTTCTTAGGGCTGACCAATCACCCCCTGCCCGAATTGTTCCCGCAAATGAAAGTGCTAATCATGCTTTAGAGTTGTTATTTGATTTTCCCATGGTATATGATGAATTGCTAAAGGAGGCTATGATGTATGTAAAGTCCCTGCCCTCTCTAAAGAATGTATATAAACTCTGCTCAAGTTGTTCTCAGGGCTCTTTGTTCTTTGCTCCTCTAAAGTGAGCTCTGAGCCCCAGCATGCTGGACCCCCAATAAAACCTTTGCTGTTGCATGAGAAAGCCTCTTGGTGGTCTTTTTCTCTGACGTTCGCCCCACCTATTCATCTGGAGGCCCCAGGTGAGATATCCGGCAGCGGCGGACGAAAGACCCCAATGGACTCCTCTCGGGGTAAGTAAGGCACCTCTTTCTGGTTTTGGGTTTCAGGTTATGGATTGGCAAAGTGGCTGTCAGTGAAGAGCATTAGCTCTCTCTGATGGTGGCTGACAGATGTGTCACAGAGCTACAGGCCACGTTCCTGGGGGACACTCCAGAGGACTAGAGAAATCAAGGAATACTAATTTCCTCAACTCGTTTATATTTTGCTTCAGGATTCGGTTCGCCAGCCCATCAGGTTTTGCCGGCTACTCAGTTTTGGTCATTGTTCTGAACTCATGTTGAGTTTACGGGCTGTCTTTATTGTCTAACCCATCAGGTTTTGGCAGTTACTCAGTTCTAATCTTTGTCTTGGACTCATGTTAAACGTTTACTGTTTGTCTTTGTCTGTGTTGCGTTTGTGTCTTCACTGTCCCTGTTTGAGTAACTCTCATTATGGGACAAAGCACTTCCACTTCTCTGTCCCTGACACTTGATCATTGGACTGATGTCCGCTCAAGGGCCCAGAATCTTTCTTTTTCAGTAAAATGCCGTACCTGGCAGATTCTCTGTGCTTCAGAATGGCCTATTCTCGGAGTCAGGTGGCCCCCCAGAAGGATCCTTCTACTTCCCTCTAATCCGAAAAGTCAGAGATATTGTCTTTCAGCCGGGGCCACGTGGCCACCCAGATCAACAGCCATATACCCCTTCCCCCAGCATCCTATCATTCAAACCTTCCACTCCTCCCCCTCTTCCTTCCATTCTCCCAGAGTCACAAGACTGGACACTCCTCCCCCTCCTTATCCTCTACCCTCACTCTCCAACCCCCAACACGTTCCAGATGATATTCTCGCCGCTGACTCAGCCTCTCCGCCGCTAGAGGCAATTGGGCCAGACCCAAGCACTCCAGGGGACTTCTCTGCAGCAGCAGCAACCCCTACTCCCCTGGAGGAAGCTGGGCCACCTAAAGGAACCCGCCGGTGATGGATAATAGAAAACTCGGAAGCCCCTATGATGCTTCCTCTCCGTCCCTACGGGCCAATGAACCGATCCAACTGGCACCCAAACACCTTTAAATGTAGGTAGCATCTGTCCACTTATCGCCAGACTCTAATAGCGGGTCTCCGAGTGGCCGCCAGAGGGCCGACTAATTTGGCCAAGGTAAGAGAGATTATCCAAGGGCCTAATGAGTCTCCCTCTATGTTTCTGGAGAGAATTATGGAAGCATATAGGAAATATACTCCTTTTGATCCTCAGGCAGAGGATGAACAAGCATCTGTTGCAATGGCCTTTATCGAGCAGGCTACCCTAGATATTAAGAGAAAGTAACAACGTGTAGATGTATTACAAGATATGACCTTGAGAGATTTAGTAAGAGATGCTGAGAAAGTATATTATAAGAGAGAAACTGAGGAGGAAAGGGAACATAGGAGAGAGACGGAAAGGGAACAAAAGGAGGATGAAAGGAGCAAAAGGCAGACTAAAGCATTGACTAAGGTTCTGGTCAGAGCACCAAATATGCCAGAAGTTAAAAAGCAGGGAGACAGAAAGGGATACCTGGGCCCCCGCCAATGGCTGCCCCTGGCCTCAGATCAGTGTGCCTACTGTAAAGAAAACAGGACACTAGGCCAAAGAGTGCCCCCGAAAGAAGCAGAGATGCCAGTCCGCCATGCTGACTCTAGAAGAGGACTAGGAAAGTCGGGGCTTGGATCCCCTCTCCGAGCTCAGGGTAACATTTAAAGTGGAGGGGACCCCAGTGAACTTTGAAGTGGATACAGGAGCAGTATAATCAACCTTTAAGACCCCAATGGGCCCCCTATCAAATAAATGGTCCCCTGTTAAAGGTACTAATGGCAGTAGATATTGGGCTGGGACAACTAAGAGGACTATGGACCTAGGAAATGGAAAAGTCCACCACGCTTTCCAAGTAATCCAAGAATGCCCAGCCCCATTGATGGGCTGGGATCTGCTTACCAAACTCTGGGCTAGAATAACCTTTAACCCTGATGGTCCCCAAGTGGAGTTTCTAAAGCCTTCAGTAAAAAATCCCATAGTCATGGCTTTGACAACATCCGTAGAAGATGAACTTCAACACTTCGCGCCTCCTAGGACTGATCAAACAGGCAAACTACCCCAGAAATGGATAAAAGATTATCCTAATGCCTGGGCAGAAACTGCTGGGTTAGGTCTAGCCATATAACAACCTCCAATAGTAGTAGAATTAAAAGCCTCTATCTCTCCAATCAGTGTTAAACAATATCCTCTAATCAAAGAAGCTAAGGATGGGATAAGGGCCCATATTCAGAAATACCTGGCTCTTGGGGTATTTAGGCCCTCTCATTTGTCCTAGAATATCCCCCTGCTACCAGTAAGAAAGCCAGGAACTGGGGACTACCGGACGCTTCAATACCTAAGAGAGATCAACAACAGAGTGCAGGACATTCACCCCACTGTACCGAATCCATATAATTTGCTTAGCGCTCTGAATCTGGAGCAGGAATGGTACACTGTGCTAGACTTAAAAGATGCTCACTTTTGCTTGCCCGTACATAAGGACAGTCAGTTGCTGTTTGCTTTTGAGTGGATAGACCCTGAAAAAGGAACATCTGTCCAACTAACCTGGACTAGACTCCCACAGGGGTTCAAAAACTCTCCCACTCTTTTTGATGAACCCCTCCACAAGGACTTCAATGACTTCAAAACTGCACACCCCGATGTCACCATACTCCAATATGTGGATGGTCTGCTACTGGCAGCCGACACCAAAGAGAACTATGAGTCTGGGACCCAAGCATTATTTTCCAAGCTTGCTCGGCTTGGATATAGGGCTTCTGCCAAAAAGGCCCAAATTTGTCAGCAAGAAGTAATCTTCCTGGGTTATTCTCTTAGGGGTGGCAAAGGATGGCTCACTGAGCCCACAAAACGAACCTTTGTGCAGATACTGCCCCCATCTAATAAGAGACAACTCAGGAAGTTTCTTGGGACTGCCGGCTTTTGCAGGTTATGGATTCCTGGGTTCGCGTCTCTGGCTGCCCCTTTATACCCGCTGATAAAGGGGGATGCCCACTTCCAATGGACCCCTGAGCACCAACAACCTTTTGATAATGTCAGAAAAAAGGTGCTGCTATCTGCTCCGGCCTTAGCACTCCCAGATATAGAAAAACCCTTCAGTCTCTACATCGAGGAAAAGAAAGGAATAGCACGGGTTGTGCTCACTGAGACTTTGGGACCTTGGAAAAGGCCGGTAGAATACTTATCAAATAAACTGGACCCAGTGGCTAGTGGGTCGCCCCATTGCTTAAGAGCTATAGCAGCGGCAGCCCTTCTAATAAAAGATGCTGATAAATTAACGTTGGGACAGAAGCTAACGATTATAGTCCCCCATGCCCTGGAGTGCATCATCTGTCAGCCTCCAGAGATGTGGCTATCAAACTCTAGAATAACCCACTACCAGAACCTCTTGCTTGACAAAGACAGAATCATGCTGGGACCCGCTTCTCCACTCAACCCGGCTACACTGCTGCCAGAAGAATCATCAAGACCCGTCGCTCATGAGTGTCAACACATACTGGCAGAGGAAACCAGTATACGACGAGACTTGAAGGATCAGCCACTGCCTTGCCCTGAAGTTGTATGGTATATGGATGGCAGCAGCTTCCTCCAAGATGGTAAGCGGTGGGCTGGAGAAGCAGTAGTTAGCAAAATTAATGTCATCTGTTCCTCTGGTCTCCCAGAACTGACATCAGCCCAAAAAGCAGAACTGATTGCCCTTACGAAAGTATTGGAACTAGCAACAGGAAAAAGGGCCACCATATACACTGATAGCCTCTATGCATTTGCCACTGCAAATGTGCACGGGGCTATTTACCAGCAAAGGGGGTTATTAACCTCCACCTGGAAAGAAATAAAGAACAAAGATGAGATCCTTCAACTTCTCTCAGCAGTGCAGGGCCCTAAGGAACTAGCTATAGTGCACTGCCCAGGGCACCAGAAGGGAAACGAACCCGTGGCGGTTGGAAAAAGAAGGGCAGATGAGGAAGCTTAATTGGCAGCCCTAAATGGAGTGACTGTGTTAACTTTTTCCACACCAGGGGGAACAACAATCAGGAGACTTGGCCGCACCGGAACATTCAGGCAACTCATCATCTGAGGAGACAGATACAGAACTCTGGGATCCTACAGAGCCAAGTTTACAATTTCAAAAAGCCAACCTTTATGTCAAAGACGTACACCAGCTCACCCACTTAGACTCAGAGAAGATATAGGCACTCTTAAAGGACCGGAGAAAGGACTTATTATTGACTGACTCACAGAGGAAAGAAATAGCTGAGCAGGTGACTAGAGCTTGTCAAGTCTGCCAAGTAGTTAATGCTTACCCATCCAAGCTTCCTGCAGGGAAGTGCTTACAAGGAACCAGACAAGGACAATTCTGGGAATTGAACTTTACTGAAATTAAGCCAGCAAGGTATGAACTTAAATATCTCCTAGTCTTTGTAGATACTTTTTCAGGATGGGTTGAAGCCTTCCCCATGAAGAAAGAAACAGCTCAGATGGTAGTCAAAAAGATCGTAGAAGACATTTTTCCAAGGTTCGGCCTGCCTAAGGTAATAGGGTCCGCTAACGGACCGGCATTCATGCCCCAGGAAAGTAAGGGATTTGCCAGGACCCTGGGGATTAATTGGAAGTTACATTGTGCTTATAGACCCTAGAGCTCAGGACAGGTAGAAAGGATGAATAGAACCATCAAAGAGTACTTAACAAAATTAAGCTTGGATACTGGCATAAAAAATTGGACTATGCTCCAACCTTATGCACTGTTTTGTGAAAGAAATACCCCCTCCGCCTCTTTGTGTAACCTCACCTCTTATGAAATTCTCAATGGTGCCCTTCCTCCAGTAGGGGACCTAATCCCAACTATGAGACTTAATGATTCCTTTCACACCCCCTTGCTTGACAGATTTAAAGCCCTTTAACAAACCCAGCACCCAGCGATACCTGTGGAAACATTTGGCCTCTGCTTATCAGACTGGAGACGAGGGAACCCCACATTGATATCAAGTGGGAGGCTTCGTCTACGTGAGATGGCGTCAGGTGTCATCTCTGGAACTCCACTGGAAAGGACCATACCAGGTGCTGCTTATAACACCCACAGTGGTGAAAGTGGATGGGATCACTTCCTGGATCAATGCCTCCCATCTCATGCCTGAGCCCTGTACAGACTCTGGCTGGAAACTTCTACAGACTGGTATCCATCTCAAGTTGCGTGTCCGTCATGTGGGTAGGGCTATGGATTCTTCCCATGACCACCAGCAGCCCTAATCCCCATGAGCGTGCTCAGCAACAAGGGCAAGTAATGAATCCTAATGGGCAAGTAGTGTGATCTATTTCACAAACAGCCACCTTATGGACTTGGTGGCCATCTCTCCACCCGGACATTTGTCAGCTTGCCATAGGCTTCCCTGACTGGGATCTCCCTGACATAGAGGACCCCACACAGATCCCACTCAAACCCTAACCAGGGCAACATAGACCACCTTAACCCATGAATTATGGATGTCATCTCCCCCAGCTCAGGTGTAAACTAGCCAGTCTTGACTATTATGTGTGCCCACCTGATTTCCAAAGTCATAAAACAGGCCCAAACCTGTGGAGGACCCAGTGACTTTTATTGTAGATCTTGGGGTTGTGAACAAACGAAAGCTGCATGGTGGAACCCAAACTCCCCAGAAAGGTATGATTCCGGTAGGATGAAATGACACCTGGATTGATCCCAAGAAATGTGCTGCTAGCCCAGTGGTATCAAAAACTCGCTGTGGAAAGAATACTCTGTTACCCACTCAATATAACTTTCACTTCCAAAGGAAGGGGCTACCTCAGAAAAACCTGGCCTATGGGAAATATGTGGGGAATGCGATTCTATATTTATGGCCCAGGTGATGAATTTGGTCTCTGGTTCACCGTCTGGCTTAAAAAGAAAGAAAATCCCACAGCAATAGGACCCAATCCCCTCAAGCCAGGAATTAAGCCTCCTAAACCTTCCATGCCTAGATCTACCAGAACCCCTCTACCATCTAATACTTCCTGGATTCCGTCTTTGCCTACTTCCCCAGTCCAGAGTACATCTGACTCCTCCCCCTGGGAACTAATTAAAGGAACCTTTATGGTACTGAACTCCACACAGTCAGAACTCCTTGTATTTCAGCCCAGGTCTTTGACAGCCCTGTAAATTATTGTGTAATGGTGCAAATACTCTCCAGGGTACTCTATCATAATGCCTAATCATTTGAAGGTGTACTAGGGGGACAAACAACCCGATATCAAGGGGAACCATTGTCCCTTACTCTAGCCATCCTATTGGGGATAGGAGCTGCTGCAGGAGTGGGTATGGGAACAGCTTCAATGATGCGTGGTTAACAACAAATGGCCCAATTAGAAACAGCAATAAATCAAGACTTGAAGACGTTAGAGACCTCCATCACAGCTTTGCAGGAATCCTTAACCTCTCTCTCTGAAGTTGTTTTACAGAACAGGTGAGGATTAGACCTCCTCTTGATGAGGGAGAGGGCCTCTGTGTTGCACTGAGAGAAGAATGTTGTTTTTATGCTGACCATATTGGAGTTGCAAAATAATTCATGAGTAAATTAAGAAAATACCTTGAAGAGCGCCAGAGAGAATGGGAGATTCAACAAGGGTGCTTTGAGTCATGGTTAACCCAGTACCCCTGGTAACTACACTAATATCAGACTTAGCTGGACCCCTGATCATCCTTATGGTGTTGCTAACTGTGGGACCTTGTTTGCTTAACCACATAGTTTCCTTTCTCCAGGCTCAGATTAGGCAGGTGAAACTCATGATAATCAGACAGAAATATGCTGCACTGGTAGGAATAGAATGTGAAACCCCACAATAATTTTGATTCATTACTTTTAAGATTAAAAGTAGTCAGAAAAAGGGGTGGGAAATGAAAGAATAAAAGAAATTGAAATTGAAACGTAAAGAACCAGGTTTTGTACATTTTCCAAGCTGCACTCAGAACCTGAAATTCCTGTGGCACTTAAGACAATTCCCGGATCTTCCCATTAGATGTGTGTTGAAATCTTCCCTGACCACCTCGTTACTTAACCACCCCTTCCCAGAAACCATGCAGATCTGCACGTATACATCTCAGTGCTTCAACCAATCAGTTTATATGTATACTCCTTCTCACGGCTGACCAATCACCCGCTGCCCAACCTGTTCCCGCCAATGAATGTGCTAATCATGTTTTAGAGTTATTATTTGATTTTCCCGCGGTATATGATGATTTTCTAAAGGAGGCTATGATGTATGTAAAGTCCCTGCCCTCTCTAAAGAATGTATATAAACTCTGCTCAAGTTGTTCTCGGGGCTTTTTGTTCTTTGCTCCTCTGAAGTGAGCTCTGAGCCTCAGCATGCTGGACCCCCAATAAACCCTTTGCTGTGGCATGAGACAGTCTCTTGGTGGTCTTTTACTCCGAAGTTCGCCCGACCTTTTCAGTTCCTGACTTCCATCAAGTGAGAATAGGGATCATTTGGGTCAAATGAGTTCTTCAAAGCCCTACAGTGGATAGCCCATAGGTGCTTGGGTTTTCTCATGACTCCAAATCGCATAGAAAATCTACACCTGACAGTCATTAGGCCTCAAATTGGAGAAGCAGAGCAGTATTAAAGGCAGGCTTATTTGATCACTCCTGGTTCAAAGGAAGGGTGTTTAGGCCACCCTGACTTTTGGCAAATGAGGGGCAATGGAGCTTATTTTGGACACTGTCTTGGGCTGCACCCCTCATGGAAACTTCCAGCCAGAGGTTATGATGCGTGTCTGTGTAGAAGAAGATGAGGCCCATGTGGGAGTGTTTTGATTTAAATTGTGGTCATATGTGTGGTAGCTGGAAGAGATTACTGGGTCCTCCTGGGCCTGAACTCTGGTGTGACTCCTTTTAGACACTGTGTCCTGGAACTGAGCTTAGTGAAGTATTGCCATGAGTTGTGTTGGGATTTGAGGAGGCCATGCATTAGAGTCGCCCTTGGAACCTGAGATGTAGGCCCAGGGTAGCTTTCCACAGAGCACTGGGAATCTCAGTCAGGATACCACAAGATTTTATTCTGAAAGACTTGGCAGCCATAGTTGAGATCAAAACACTCATGGATCTCAATTGTAGACCTCAATGAGCCTGGCTTCAGGTGACCTTTTGGACACTCTTTGGGAAGCCTTGCCTGTGAGTGTTCTCCAGAGTTTTCATTGAAATGATCATACTCACCATTTAATGGTTCCTGCATGAATTGAAATCCACTGTGCCTCCAACTTCATCCTTGATAAATGGCTAGATAAATAGTTTAAATTTTTGAAATTCCCATGAACAGGTGGCATACAGAAACTTTGGATGTTCTATTTCTGATCATGAGTGTACCAGACAGTGCCTTGATTGATTGGGTTTAATGAAAATGGTGTAGAACCGAGATGCCAGTAATTTGGAGCCTGATGAGTAGAGGGCCTAGAGCAGCGGTAGGCAGGTGTGTGATAAAACATCTGTGATGGGGCCATGTGGATCTGCCTTTGGATTCCAAATGTCATGAGACGGACATGGTGCAGCCAGGAGACCATTATAAGTAAACACATCTTGTTATATGGAGAGGTTTTAGGGTAATTTACAGAATCAGGTTGCTATGGTCAAGGGAGCAAGCTATGTGGTATAGAGGCCGGTTTCATGAATGCTCATGTGTGAGCCACCACATGTGATAGAACTCCCTCCAGCACTGTGTCCCAGTTGAACTCCTTGTATTTCATGAAGCAAATACAAAACTCGCAGTGCAGCAGCAAGAAACACCAGGAAAAGTGGAGGATTACTAAATGGCTTCACAGTCCACACAGGCAGACACTTAGACCACTGTGTCCCAGTTGAACTCCATGTATTTCGTGAAGCAAATACCAAAGTCGCAGTGCAGCAGCAAGAAACACAATGAAGAGTGGAAGAGGAACAAATGAATATACAGTCCACGCGGGGACACACTTAGCCCCAAGTGGCCATAGTATACCTACAAAGAGAGAATTCAGCACTGCTCCCTCATGTTCATTGGAATATTACAATTTATGTCCTCCAGGTCACATAGATGCTGACCCAGCTTTGATCGTCTCACTAGAAGGAAGCAAAAGCTCCTGAAAACAACATATATTTCAAGTGCCCAAACTCAGAGGCAGTTTCTCAAGAAGTCTTTAGGCCAGCAGAGCTCTGTGATTGTGGAGTGCTTACCCTGTCCCTTACTTTTGAAAACTCCTCTACCACCTCCATGGTTGTGAACTCCTGATCAAATTCCATTTCAGATATGTATTCACATATTTTCTATCTCTTTTCCTCTAATTGTGTCTTACTTGGGGCGAAGGTAATGTCAAGGGATTGTTCTGGATGAGAGTGGGAAGATTTTTCTGAAGCACATATTTGCATACACATTGGATTCATTTTCCTATTTTCCATTCAAAATACTGAATCACTGACATTAACACATACCCTACTAGACTCTGACTACTAATCCTAATATGTTGGAGAAAAATACCCCCAAAATAATAGAACTACAAGCAGTTCAGAGGAGGCATGGTGGATAGTTGGGCTTGCCTTTTGAATTATATAGTGTAGGAGTTTTAAATCTTGTCAATTTTTTTTGAAATAGTTCTCCATGTATTTTAAAAGTTAAGAAATATGTGAATTCCTGTCTCCCTTACTCTGAAGCCTATTCAGCACCTGTATTTTTATATGCACATTTAGAATCCTACCTGTTACCACACGTACATTCTTGTGTGGTGGCTGAATTGGCAGATACAAATTGTGAAAAGGGATCACTCCTCCTAAACGCTGTTGGAACTGAAAATTCAACCTGTGGGTGAGCTTCCTAGTTGAACAACATTATACATAAATCGATGTTCAGTAAAATGAATTTATTTGGATCTGTGGATGATATATATTTCATGGTGATTTTAAATTGGCATATAGTGCTACTTTTTAATGTCTGTGAATGTTTGTGTGTGTGTGTGTGTATATATATATATATATATATATATATATATATATATATATATATATACACACTCTCCAGATTTTTCAAAATATGAAATATATGTGTATTATTTTACACATCCTAAATTTTTCATATTCATGAATGTGGATTTATAATCATCTTTTCACAAGATTATTCTCAGAAATATTCACATACCCTACTAGACTCTGACTACTAATCCTAATATTATGGAGAAAAGTAACGCAAACAGAATAGAAATACAAGCATTTCAGAGGAGGCATGTTGTATATTTGGACTTGCCTTTTGCATGATAAATGGTAGGTGTTATAAATCTGGTCAATTTTCAATTGAAATAGTTCTCCATGTGTTTTTAAAATTAACAAATATATGAATTCCTGTCCCTTTCTCTGTAGCCTATTCATCACATGTATTTTTATATGCATTTATAGTATCCTACCTGGTATCACATGTACATTTTTGTGAGTTGGCTGACTTGGTAGATACAAATTGTGAGAAGAGATCACTCCTCCAAATCGTTGTTGGAACTGAAAATTCCACCTATAGGGGAGCTTCCTAGTAGAAAAACATTATACATAAACACTTGTTCAGTAAAATAAATATTTTTGCATCTTTGGATGATATATATTTATAGATGAATTTTGAGTGGCATATATATTGCTACTTTTTAATGTCTGTGTGTGTGTTTTGTGTAAATATATATATATATATATATATATATATATATATATATATATATATATACACTCTCCAGATTTTTGAAAATATGAAATATATGTGTCTTATTTACACTCCCTAAATTTATTCATGTTCTTGGACTTGGATTTATAATCAACTTTTCACAAGATTATTCTCAGAAATATTCATCCACCTGAAAAACAGATTTAACTAATATTTCTACAGTAACTGACCAAGTTTAACATCAATGCACCTCGATTCCGATATGACAAGCTGTGCATTTTGACATTCATTTTTATTAAACCCTGGTACATTAATATTTATTCGTATTATGGACATCATAGGATATATATTTCATCCACAAATTCACAAATTTATGGGCATTTGTTTCACTTTCAATCAATTCCTGCTTCAGAACACATGTATTCCTCCAGGTGTCTTGACTGGTCTTTTCATGTGACTTCTACCCAAACACATTATTTTCGATTTCCATAATCAATTTTGAAGCAAAACTCACACCCTTTATGATAAACCATAACCCTAATATTACAAATAGATGTATAATTGGTTTGAATGAATGTATGTTTATCAATATAAAATTTTCTTTATATTTTCAGATATCACTTCAAACCATTTTTTAAAGTTGAAACCAATTATATTCTTTATTCACACTATATTCTATTCATACATTTTCTCTATATTCAGAGACACAGGGTGCATGTATTTGTACCCCCAATACTAATTTATATGTCTTCAACATATTGCTTCCAGAAATGGTGGAAGAAATACTCATGTCACCTGATATAAATATACATTTTTTCAGTGTAATATTCTGGACACAAAACGCAAATGTCACACTTATGATTGTACCAAATCCTAAATAGGAAGTGAGCATGGATTACTAAAACCATCCATGTCCAGGTTGCCTAATGCTCTCAAATGTCTATCCTGTCGGTGACTACATATTTGTTTCTTCCTAAGATTATATATTAAATCTCAACCTGTTGAAAATGTCTAATCCTATCACTCACTTTATACTTTGCCTGATTTCCTAATGTTTCTATTGATAAATGCTTTCCTACATATTTTTTCCAGTTCATCACTGTGACCAACTCTTCACATGTGCTGACATTTACATTCAGTCTCTAACCAAAACTCTATTGCTAAAGTACTTTTGGTGCAAATCCTATTCTCACTCTTCTATCTAAACCTACACTATCTTCCTAATCCTACCGACTATCCCTTTTTGACTGCATGTTTTCTTACACATTCAATCAACCAAGGTACATGGTCCTTTGCCATTATATATCGATTTATCTGAGATATCTGTGCAGAACATTGTTCAAAGCTAAGTTTCCCACTCCAGTGCCCAGTGCACTTCTGGGCTTCAAATCTTATCTAGAATTCCATTGTCATACTTATATTTCACCTCTATATTCTTATAAATACCACAGGATCCCAATATTCTTATTCATCCACCAGAATGATTCCTAACACAAATCGAACCTGTTATTAACCCTAACCATATACTGTTCCCTCAATCTATCTTTACAAAAGAGCAGGACTGAGTTGGTCTTACAATACAAAAATGTAGGGAGACTTTCACCTGCTGAGAAGCTCAAAGGTCTATGCAGATATAATCCCTGGAGATGATATAGGGAACTATGAAGTACCTGAGAGAGAAAAAGTCATCTTCAATTGCAAACAACCTGGTCATGACGAAGGGATGTGTCTGAATCAGCCTCTATCTTCTTAATGTAGAGAAGATGGACCAAACCAGGCCTATGTAGAGAGCTGTTCCCAGGTGCCTATGGTTGATATAACTTTCTATCTTGTGAAATTGTAACAGGAAATAGCGGCAGCCTCCATCTCATGAGACCCTTGGAAGCAACTGTTAGGACAAAGTGGTTGCAAAGGCAGCAAATTCAATCAGTTCCAGAAAGAAGTGACCTCATCTAATATTCTTGGTGAAGGAACACTCTAAACTTGGAATCCAGGCACCCAGAGGCAGTCCCAGTTTCAGTTCCAGTGGGCTCACTTGTTTAGATTTACAGAGGACAGAGTCCGTCTTTCTTGGTAAATACTGATGTGAGTATGGCCAAATGCCAGGTGAGCTCTGAAGAGGGGCCTTTCCTGAGAAAGCAGGTAGTGTCTCACTGCTGGTCCCGGACAATTTCACAGAGTTAGCCAAAGAGACCTGATCTGAGACAGGAGAGGCCGTTTCGGGGGAGCATAAAATGGTCCACCAGTCAGAGGGCTCTCCAGATAGTCACATACCTACTTGGAGGAAGGAGGTGCCTTTGTGGTTGTGGGTGTGAGTTTGTGGTTTTGTCTCATGTTCTGAGAATAGGTAGGAAAGGCAGTTTGTTTGGTTTGGAATGGACTGTGTCTACTGAGTCCTTTGACAAGGCAAGTGTTTCTATGTCTGTGTATCCCACCGTGTCTGTGGTTGTAGACATTAGAAAAGAGAATGCATCAATGGATTTGTCATGTCTAGTAGAAAGCTTCTCAGCATTCATCCTGCCTAATTTATGAATGGACTGTGGATTGCCTTATGGATGTGCAACACCTACTATCTTCCAAAGTTCCTGTTTTCTTGGTAGAATTATGGCCACTCTTCAGAATAGGCTTATGATTTTATGTCCACCATATGAACCACCTCCAAGATCTGTGACATGGCTATGTACTGGATAGCTGAAGGGAATGAGAGCATGTCAGAAAACACAGATATCATTGGGACCAGGAGAGTCTCAATGGAGAAACCCTGCTTTGGGTCTTTTGCTTACCAATTTGTCTGTTGCCCTGAATGTCAGGAAGTTCTTTGACTCAGGCCACCCCTTTTTGAAGCCTGAAGAAAACAGTTTTCAAATGAAAATGAATGGGCATCACCTTGGACTCTTTGCTTAATTGCTTTAGAATGGGATGTGTCTGAATCAGCCTCTTGGCCCTGTGTGAGGCTTTGGCTTTGATTCTCAGCACCTGATGGGTCTAAAGAAGGATCCCATGTGTGCATCCAAAACCAAAATGGCCAAAAGAGCGGTCATTGTGGATGGAGTCTCTCGTCTTCCTCTGTAATGTTCCTGCCTCCATCAAGTGAGAATAGGTATCCTTTGGGTCAAATGAGTTCTTCAAAGCCCTGCAGAGTCTAGCCCATAGGTGCTTGGGTTTTCTCATGACTCCCATTTACAAAAAGAATCTAAACCCCACAGTCACTAGGCCACAAATTGCAGAAGTGGAGCAGTATTAACGGCAGGCCTATTTGATCACTCCTGGTTCACAGGAAGGGAGTCCGGGCCTTTAGGCATATGAGGGGTAAGGAAGCTTCTTTTGGACATTGTCTTGGGCTGTGCCCCTCATAGAATCCTCCAGCCAGAGGTAATGATGAGTGTCTATATGGAAGAAGATGAGGTCCATGTGGGAGTGTTTTGGTTTTAATTGTGGTCACTTGTGTGGCGGTTGGAAGAGATGAATTAGTCCACGTGGGCTGGAACTCTGGCGTAATTACCCTTAGAGACTGCATTCTGGAAATGATCTTAGAGAAGTATTGCAATGAGTTGTGTTGGGATTTTAGGAGGCCACGCATGAGGGTAATCCTTGGAAAATGAGTCGTGACTCAGGGTTGCTTTCCACAGAGCACTGGGAATCTCAGCCAGGATATCACATGATTTTATTCTGAAAGACTTGGCAGCAATAGTTGAGAGTCAAAACAAACATGGACCTCATATTGTAGACCTCAATGGGCCTGGCTTCATGTGAACTTTTGGCCACTCTTTTGGAAGCCTTGCCTGTGAGAGTTCTCGAGAGCTTTCATTAAAATGAGTTTCCTCAACATTTAATGGTTCCTGAATGAATTGAAACCCACAGTGCCTCCAACTTCATCCTTTAGAAATGGTTAGATAAATACCATGAAATGTTTAAAATTCCCATGAGCAGGTGGCACTGGAAAACCTTTGGATGTCCTGTTTCTGATTATGAATATACCAGAAGGTGCCTTGATTGACTGGTTTTCATGAAAATGGTATAGAAAAGAGATGCAAGTAAGTTCGAGCCTGCTGAGTAGTGGACCTAGAGAAGTTGTGGGCAGGTGTGTGATAAAAAATCTGTGGTTTGGCCATGTGGATCTGCCTTTGGCTTCCAAATGGATTATGACTGATATGGTGCAGCCAGCAGACCCTTCTCTGAAAAGGCATCTTGTTATATGTAGGAGTTTCAGGGCAATGTTCAGAATCAGGTTGCTATGCTCAAGGAGGCAAGCTGGTGGGATAGAAGCATGGTTGGTGCATTTTCCTGCAGACCCTGACCCACCACACGTGACAGAACTCGCTCCAGCACTGTGTCCCAGTTGAACTCCTTGTTTCATGAAGCAAATGCCAAATTGCGAGTGCAGCAGCAAGAAACAGTACGAAAAGTGGAGGATGGCCAAATGGGTTCACAGTGCACACGGGGAGACACTTAGCCCCCATTGGTCACAGTTTACCTACAAAGAGAGAATTTAGCAATGCTGCCTCATGTTCATTGGAAAACAAGAAACCATGTGCTCACAAAGGTCACAAAAATGCAGACCCAGCTTGGATGGTCTCACTACAATGGAAGCTAAAGCTCCAGACAACAACATATATTTCATGTGCCCAACCTCAGAGGCAGTTTCTTAAGAACTCTTTAGGCCAGCAGAGCTCCATGTTTGTGGAGAGTTTACATTGTCCCTTAATTTTGGAAACTCCTCTACCTTCTCCAAATTTGTGAAAATTGAGCAGTTTCCATTGCAGATATGTATTCACAGATTTTCTAACTCTTCTCCTCTAATTGTGTCATACATGGGGCGAAGGTAATGTCAAGGCATTGCTCTGGATGAGAGTGGGAAGATATTTGTGTAGCACATATTTGCATACACATTGCATTCATTTTCAATTTTCTATTCGAAATACTGATTCCCTGACACTATCCCATACCCTACTATCCTCTGACTACTAATCCTAATATGATGGAGAAAAATACCCAAACAGAATAGAAATACAAGCAGTTCAGAGGAGGCATGCTGCATACTTGGACTTACCTTTTGCATGATAAATGGTAGGTGTTATAAATCTAGTCAATTTTTAATTGAAATAGTTCACCATGTGTTTTTAAATTAAACAAATATATGAATTCCTGTCTCCCTTTCTCTGTAGCCTATTCATCACATGTATTTTCATATGCACTTATAGAATCCTACCTGGTATCACATGTACATTTTTGTGAGGTGGCTGACTTGGCAGATACAAATTGTGAGAAGAGATCACTCCTCCAAATTGCTGTTGGAACTGAAAATTCCACCTATAGGGGAACTTCCTAGTAGAACATCATTATACATAAACTCATGTTCAGTAAAATAAATATTTTTGCATCTGTGGATGATATATATTTAAAGATGAATTTCGATTGGCATATATATTGCTACTTTTAAATGTCTGTGTGTGTTTTTTTTGTGTGTGTGTGTGGGTGTGTGTGTATATATATATATATATATATATATATATATATATATATATATATATATACACTCTCCATATTTTTCAAAATATGAAATATATGTGTCTTATATACACTCTCTAAATTCATTCATGTTCACGCATGTGGATTTATAATAAACTTTCCAAAATATTAGTCTCAGAAATATTCATCCACCTTAAATACATATTTGTTTCCTAGTACTGAAAACTAACTTCAGTGAATGGTGCATACAAATGTTAATAATTCTACAGGAACTTATCCAGTCTATCACCAATGCAAGTAGATCCCAATGGGACATGATATATAATATGATTTTCATTTATATTCAACACTGGTACATTATTATTTCTTCAGTTTTTGCTCATCATAAGATATGTATTTCATCCACAAGCTCACAAATTTGTAGGCATTTCTTTAAACTTTAATCACTTCCTACTTCACAACACATGTATTGTCAGGGTTTCTTGACTGGTCTTTTCATGAGACTTCTTTCCAAACACATTATTTTCGATTTCCATAATCACTTTTGAAGTAAAACTCACACACTCTTCATGATAAACCACAACACTAATATTGACATTAGATGAATAACTGGTTGGAATGAATGATTGTATATGCATATAAGATTTCCAGTAATTTTTCAGATATCAGTTCATCCCATTATATTAAGTTGGAACAAGTTATATTACTTATTCACAGTATGGTCTATTCATGCTTTATCTCTATATTCATAGACATAGGGTACACCTCTTTGTACGCCCAATACTAATTTTATGTCTTCAGTATATTGCTACCAAAAATGGTGGAAGAAATACTTATGTCACCTGATCTACATATACATATTATCACAATAATATTCTGGACAAAAATGTAAATGTTACACTTATGATTGAACCAAGCAAAGCCTAAATGAAATGTGAACATATATTACTAAAAACATCCATGTCCAGGGTGCCTAATGCTCTCAAATGTCAATATTATTGGTGACTTCATATTTGTTTCTTTCTAAGATTCAACCTCAAGCCTGTTGAAAATGTCTAATCCTCTCACTTACTTTATACTTTCCCTGATTTCGTAATATCTTTATTGATATCTTCTTTTCTACATGTTTTCCCCACTTCATCATCGTGACTGGCTCTTCATATGTGCTGACATATACATTCACTCTCTAACTGAAATCCTATTGCTAAAGAACTTTTGTTCCAAATCATATACTCACTCTTCTTCCTAAAACGACCGACTATCTTCCTAATCCTACCGACTATCCCTTTTTGAAGGGATGTTCTCTTCTACATTCAATCTTCCAAGGTACAAGGTCCTATGCCATTGTATATCAAATTATCTGAGACATCTGTGCAGAACATAATTCAAAGTTAAGTATCCCAATGAAGGGCCCAATGCCCTTATGGGTTTAAAATCATACCTGGATTCCTGTTTTCAAACTTATGTTTCACCTCTACATTCTTGTAAATATACCAGGTTCCCAATACCATTATTCATCCAGAAGAATGATTCCTAACACAAATCGAAATCAAACCTGTTATTAACCCTAAACATACACTGTTCCCTCAATCTCATTTTACAGAAGAGCAGGGACAAAGTTGTTCTTACAATACAGAAAAGTAGGGGACCTTCCACCTGCTGAGATCCTCAAAGGTCCATGCAGAAATGATACCTGGAGAAGTTGTAGACAGGTATGAAGGACCTGAAAGAGCAAAAGTCATCTTCGATGACAAACCACCTGGTCAGGATGAAGGGATGTGTCTGAATCAGCCTCTCTCTTCTTATTGTGGAGAAGATGGACCAAACCAGGCCTGTGTGTGTGCCTATGGTTGATATACCATTCTAAATTGTGAAAGTGTCAGAGGAAGAAGGGGCAGCCTCCATCTCATGGGGCCCTTGGAAGCAACTGTTAGGACCAAGTGGTTGCCAAGGCAATGACCTCATTCAGTTCCAAAGAAAGTGTCATACCTCATTTCCTTGGTGATGGAACTCTCTGAACTTGGTATCCAAGAAGCCAGGCACCCAGATGCAGTTCCAGTCCCAGTCCCAGTGGGCTCACTTGTTTGGATTTACCAAGGACAGAGTCAGTCTTTCTTGGTACCTACTGATTTGAGGATGGCCAAATGCCAGGAGAGCTCTGAAGAGGGACCTTTCCTGAGAAAGCAGGTAGTGGCTCACCACTTTTTCCTGACAACTTCACATAGTTGGCCAAGGAAACCAGATCTGAGAGAATACAGGCCATTTCGGGGGAACATAGTATTGCCCACCAGTCAGAGAACACTCCGGATAGTCACAGACCTACTTAGGGGAAGGAGGTGCCATTGTGAGTGTGGGTGTGTGGTTTTGTCTCTTGTTCTGAGAATAGGTAGGAAAGGCGGGTTGTTTGGTTTTCAGTGAACTATTTCTAGTAAGTCATTTGACAAGGTGAGTGTTTCTATGTCTGTGTATCCCACTGTGTCCGTGGTTGTAGACATGAGAAAAGACAATGCAACAATGGATGTGTCCTGTGTAGTAGAAAGATTCCCAGCATTCATCCTGCCCAATTTATGAATGGACTGCAGCTTGCCTTATGGATTGGCAAAACCTACTACCTTCCTATGTCCCTGTTTTCTTCCTGAATTCTGGAAACTCTCCAGAATAGTCTCATTGTTTTGTGTCCAAGATATGTACCAACTCCAAGGTCTTTGACATGTCCATGTACTGGATACCTGAAGGGAATGGCCAGTATCTCAGAAAACTCAGATATGAGTGTGACCAGAAAAGTCTCAGTGGAGATACCATGCTTTGGGCCTTTTGCTTACCTATTGTTCTGTTGCCCTGAATGTCAGGAAGATGTTGGGCTCAGGCTACCCCTTTGTGAAGCCTGAAGAAAACAGTTTCCAAATGGAAATGAATGGGCATCACCTTTGGCTCTTGCTAAATTGCTTCGGAAAGGGATGTGCCTGAATCTGGCTCTTGGCCCTGTGTGAGGCTGTGGCTTAGATTCTCAGCACCTGATGGATCTAAAGAAAGATCCCATGTGTGAAACCAAAACCAAATTCGCAAAAAATTTCAGTCATTGTGAATGAATTCTATTGCCTTTCTCTGTTAGGTTCCTGAAATCAATCAAGTGAGAATAGCGATCCTTTTGGTCAAATGAGTTCTTCAAATCTCTGCAGAGGTGCTTGTCTTTTCTCATGACTCCAGTTCACATAAAGAATCTAAACCCCACAGTCAGAAGGCCTCAAATTGGAAAAGCGGAGCAGTATTAATGACAGGCCTATTTGATCACTCCTGGTTCACAGGAAGGGTGTCCTTCCCACCCTGACTTGAGCCAAATGAGGGACAAGGGAGCTTACTTTGGACACTCTTTTGGAATGTGCCCCTCATGGAAAGCTCCAACCAGAGGTTATGATGAGTGTCTATAAGGAAGAAGATGGGGCCATGTGATAGTGTTTTGTTTTTAATTGTGTTCATTTGATTGGCGGTGTGAAGAGATGACTGGGTCAACCTGGGCTTGAACTCTGGTTTGATTCCCCTTAGAGACTGCGTTCTGGAATTGACCTCAGAGAAGTATTGCCATGAAAAGTGTTGGGATTTTAGGAGGCCACGCATGAAAGTCACCCTTGGAAACTGAGATCTAGGCCCAGGGTGGTTTTCCAAAGAGTACTGGGAATCTCAGCCAGTATATCACATGATTTTATTCTGAAAGACTTGGCAGGGATAGTTTTGAGTCAAAACACACATGGACCTCACATTGGAGACCTCAATGCGCCTGGCTTCATGTGACCTTTTGGCCACTCTTTTGGAAGCCTTGCCTGTGAGAGTTCTCCAGAGCTTTCTTTGAAATGAACTTCCTCAACATTTAATGGTTCCTGAATGAATTGAAACCCACAGTGCCTCCAACTTCATCCTTGAAAAATGGCCAGATAAATACCATGAAAATTTTAAAATTCCCATGACCAGGTGACACTGGAGAACCTTTGGATGTCCTGTTGCTGATCTTGAGTGTACCAGACCCTGCCTTAATTCACTGGGTTTCATGAAAATGGTGTAGAACAGAGATGCCATTGAGTTATAGCCTGCAGAGTTGTGGGCCTAAAGAAATGGTGTGCAGTTTTGTGATAATACATCTGTGTTGTGACCATGTGGTTCTGCCATTGGCTTCCAAATTCATTGTGACTGCCATGGTGCAGCCAGGAGACCCGTATATGTAAAAGCATGTTTTTATATTGAAAGATTTCAGGGCCATGTTCAGAATCAAGTTGCTATGGACATGGGGGCAAGCAAGTTAGAGCCTGCAGAGTATTGGGCCTAGAGAAGTGGTCTGCAGTTGTGTGATAATACATCTGTGTTATGGCCATGTGGATTTCTCATGGCTTCCAAATTTTTTGTGACTAACATGGTGCAGCCAGGAGACCCGAATATGTAAAAGCATGTTTTTATATGGAGAGGATTCAGGGCCATGTTCAGAATCAAGTTGCTATGGACAAGGGGGCAAGGTATGTGGGAAAGAAGCCTGGTTGTTGCATTCTCCTGCAGACCCTGACCCACAACACGTGACAGAACTCCCTCCAGCACTGTGTCCCTGTTGAACTTCTTGTATTTTGTGAAGCAAATACCAAACTCCCAGTGCAACAGCAGGAAACACCACGAAAAGTGGAGGATGACCAAATGGCTCCACAGTCCACATGGGGAGACAATTAGACCCCAGTGGCCACTGTTTACCTACAAAGAGTGAATTCAGCACTGCTGCCTCATGTTCACTGGAAAATAAGAAACCATATCCTCCAGGTCACATAGATGCAGACCCAGATTTTATTGTCTCACTACAAAGGAAGCTAAAGCTCCTGAAAATAACGTATGTTTCAAGTGCCCAACCTCAGAGGCAGTTTCTCAAGATGCCTTTACGCCAGCAGACCTCCATGTTAGAGGAGTGTTTACCATGTCCCTTACTTTTGGAAACTCCTCTACCACCTCCAAGGTTCTGAACTCTGAGCATTTTCCACTCAAGATATGTATTCACAGATTTTCTAACTCTTCTATTCTAATTGTGACTTACTTCAGGCGAAGGTAATGTCAAGGATTTGTTCTGGATGAGAGTGGGAAGATTTTTGTGTAGCATATATTTGCATACACATTTGATTCATTATTCTATTTTCCATTTGAAATACTGATACCTGACACTAACTCATAACCTACTGGACTCTGACTACTACTGCTAATATGATGGAGAAAAATAACCCAAACATAATAGAAATCCAAGCAGTTCAGAGGAGGCATGGTGTATAGTTGGACTTGCCTTTTGCATAAAAAAGGGTAGGTGTTATAAATCTAGTCAATTTTCTGTTGAAATAGTTATCCATGTGTTTTTAAAGTTAACAAATATGTGAATTCCTGTCTCCCTCTCTCTGTAGCCTATTCAGCACATGTATTTTTATATGCACATATAGAATCCTACCTGGTATCACACGTACATTCTTGTGAGGTGGCTGACTTGGCAGATACAAAATGTGAGAAGAGATTACTCCTCCTAAATGCTGTTGGAACTGAAAATTCAATGTATGGGTAAACTTCCTAATTAAACAACATTATACATAAATCTATCTTCAGTAACATGAATATTTTTGAATCTGTGGATGATGTATATTTCATGGTGAATTTCAATTGGCATATATATTGCTATTTTTATAGTCTCAGTTTGTGTGTGTGTGTGTGTGTGTGTGTGTGTGTATATATATATATATATATATATATATATATATATATATATATATATATATATTCTCCAGATTTTTTCAAAATATCAAATGTATGAGTCTTATTATACACTCCCTGAATTCATTCATGTTCATGTATGTGGATTTATAATCAACTTTTCAAAAGATTATTCTCAGAAATACTCATCTACCTGAAATACATATTTGTTTCCTAGTACTGAAAACTAACTTCAGTGAATGGTGCATACAAATTCTAATATTTCTACATTAACGGACGCAGTTTAACATCAATTCAAGTAGATTCCTATGGGACATGATGTGTATTTTAACGTTCATTTTTATTCAACACTGGTACATTACTATTTCTTCAATTTCTGCACATCATCGTATATATTTATCATCCACAAGTTAGCAAATATATAGGCGTTTGTTTCACTTTAAATCACTTTCTGCTTCAGAACACATGCATACCTCCAGGTTTCTGGACTGGTCTTTTCATGAGACTTCTTTCCAAACACATTATTTTCAATTTCCATAATCACTTTTGAAGCAAAACTCAAACACTCTTCATGAAAATCCATAACCCTAATATTTCATTCAGATGTATAACGGGTAGGATTAAATGTAGTATATCAATATAAGGTTTCCTGTATATTTTCAGATATCAATTCAATCCATTATTTAAAGTTGGAACCAGTAATAGTATTAATTCACAGTATTGTCTATTCATGCATTATCTCTATATTCATAGACAAATGGTACACCTATTTCTACCCAAAATACTAATTCATATATCTTCAAAATATTGCTCCCAGAAATGGTGGAAGAAAAACTCCTATTACCTGATCTACATATATTATTTATTATAGTAATATTCTGGACACACATAGGAATGTTCACACTTATGATTGTACCAATGTAAAGGTCGGGCGAGCGTCGGAAAAGAGACCACGAAGAGACTGTCTCATGCAACAGCAAAGGGTTTATTGGGGGTCCAGCATGCTGGGGTTCAGAGCTCACTTGAATAGAGAAGAGAGCCCTAAGAACAGCTTAAGCAGAGCTTTAGCAATTTACGTGGTGAGAGCAGGGAGGGAAATTTATTGATGGGTCAGGTCGAGTGAGTGGTTTGCATGCCAATGGGAGAGGGAGTACATTCAACAGTTTGGCAATTGGGGACAGCACATTCTGGGAACAAGATTAGCAAACAGTTTTCAAGATTTCATCAGTATTTTGTTAAGCATACGGAAAAACAAGAAGTTAAAAGTACATATTTTATTAACCTTTCATTCCCCACTTCTTATTCTGGTTAATTTTAATCATAAAAATGAGTATTGCGGGGTCTCACATTTTATGTCTTCTAGTGAGGTATATTGTTGTCTGATTACCATAAGTTTAACTTATCCAATTTAAGCTTGTAGAAAGGAAACTAGATGGTTGAGCAAACAGGGTCCTACAATTAGCAATGAAATGAGGATTATTAATGGACTGGCCAGGGCTGATAAAAGCGTAGTTAACCAGGGGGACTGTGTGAACAAAGACTCAAACCACCCTTTTTGTGCATCTCTCTCTTGTTGATGCTCTTCTAGGCGTCTTCTTAATTTACTCATAGATTTTTTTACAACTCCAGTATTGTCGGCATAAAATCAACTTTTTCCCTCAATGCAGCACGAAAGCCCCCTTCTCTCACGAAGAGGAGGTCCAACCCTCACATGTTCTGTAAAACAATTTCAGAGAGAGAGGTTAAAGATTCCTATAAAACTGTGATGGAGGTTTTTAATATCTTTAAATTTTGGTCTATTGCTGCTTCTCATCGGGTCATTTGTTGTGTCACATGGACTAGGACAGTGATTCCTGTGCCCACACCTGCAGCAGCTCCTTTTCCTAATAGGATGGCTAAAGTGAGGGATACAGGTTCGCAGAGGAACCGGGTTGTATGCCCCCCTATTTGATATTTAAATTAACCTGCCTCATGATAGAGCACTCTGGGAAACATCTGAACATTACATAATTAATCACATCTGTTGACCATTTTATGAAAACATAAACAATGTTTAAGTATATAGAATTATTCTGTTGTAAGGACGGACAATTCAAGGCACCTAAGATAGCACCGAAGACAGCGAAACATACCTATTTGGTTGCAACGGATTTAGAGGGCATTGCTTCTGTTGTAATCAATTAGTCACCTGATCTCCAAATTTAGGTAGTTTCCGAATTTTGTACCCAACATGTAAGGGAAGGGGCTCAGAAGTTCACAGTCTGCATAAGTTCACAAAAAGAAGTTTTCGTTTCTATTGTTTTTTTCATCTGTTCTGGGCAAGTTAACATTTTAAGGACACCTGGAGTGGGAGAGCTTTTTTCTTCTCTTTTTTTTTTTTTCTCACTGCCAGCTGTAACAATGGAGCTCATTTGGTAACTTATTTATCTTAGAAATGTAACCATGTCTGTGAAGCCCCAGCTCAAGGCCAGAGGCCTTGTTCACATGTTTTGTGAAAAACTAGTAAGGGGGAGTCTAGCTTAGGAGTGCTGATTTTTCCAGCCAGTGGCCAAATAGAACAGGGAAACACGAAAAGGGGAAGTTTATCTACATTGAACTCTTTTATAGGGACTCTTAGGCTGAAAGTCCTAAAGTCAGCCATGGTGAAGACTGCTGGAGAAGGTCAGTTAAGACTTTTCTGTGGGCCTGGTATAGACGGGGAAGACAGGGAAGGCGGGTCTGAGAGCAGCACCTTGGGTCTGAGCATGAGGAAGGAAAGATGTAAAAGAATAATGGGAAAGGGGTTTGAAATTTTCCAGGCAACAAAACTTGAGCAGTAGAACAGATAGAGCAGAGGGGAAGATGGGAGTTTGTATCCCAAAAAGCCTGTGAGGGACTTTAAATTCTTAGTAACCTGTTTTCAGTGATGACAGAGCAACTTTAAAGGCCATTTTCATTACATCTTGGATAGGGGTCTGAGGGCTCTCCTTAGCTGGTTTGAGCTTTGGGTTAGCTGGTAAGAGGACCTGGTGGGACCTGGTGCGGGCACTGACAGGAGAAGAGAGTACTGAGTGGGTGGATGGGTACCTCAGTACCTGCTACCTCAGCAAGGGGGCAATAATCTGAGAACCGGCGGTTTGGGTTTTTGATCTAGTAATTGGAGGGAAGAAATCAGGTTGCTGAGGTGGGAGTGACAGCAGAGAGTCTGGAGCAGAAAACTGAGGGTGAGGATCTATTGGATAAGCATAGTTCAGGATGTGAGCGAAGGAGGGAAAATGCCTCCACTTAGGGGAATTTCCTTCCACCCTTTGATCACTTGCCGAAGTTAAAAAGGTCACGGAGAATTTTAGGATCTAGAGACCCCTCTGGGGGCCATCGGTATTGGTTGTGTAATTGGTAATATGGCCAATGCTTTGTTTGAATTTGATGAGGAGTTTGGGTTCCACCAGGCACCCCGTATGCTCACATTCCCATGACTTACAGAGGAAGTCGGCATTTCCCCCACACAGCCATGTCTGTTTGTGGCTTTGATAGTCCGCTGGGCAAACATAGTAATCTAGGCTAGCCAACCTGCATCTGGCTCTCGTGTCCCTACATCCATAATGTTTGTTTCTATTACCTATGATATGGAAAGGATTTATTGGAATTTTAGTTGGATCCCCTTCATCAGGGATATCCCAATAGGAAAGACCTATAGCCAGCTGACAAATGTCTGGGTGGAGAGATGGCCACCATGTCCCTAAAGGGGCTGTATGCAAGATAGACCATACTTCTTGTACAGTAGGATTTGTGATCAGCCATTACTGCTGAACAGGCTGATGAGGGTTAGGACTACTCTTGGCCAAGGGGAGAGTCTGTAGCCTTATCCACATGGCGAATACACAATTTGAAAGTGTTACCAGTCTTTTCCAGTTTCCAGTCAGATTTTGGACAGGGCGCAGGCCAGAGATGAGAGACATGGATCCATGAAGTGATTCCGTCTACATTTACCACTGTAGGTGTTATATGTAGCACCTTATATGGTCCTTTCCAGTGGGGTTCCAGGGATGACACCTGATGTCGTCTAATGTAGACGAAGTCTCCTACTTGGTATCGATATGGAGTCCCCTCGTCCCCAGGTTGGTCGGCAGTGGCCAGATGTTTCCACAGATATTGCTGATTTCTTTCAAGAGCTTTAAGTCTGTCAAGCAAGGGGGTGTGGAAGGGATCGTTAGGTCTTAGAGTTTGGGTTAGGTCCCTTACTGGAGGAGGGACCATAGAGAATTTCATAGGGGGTGAGGTTACACAAGGAAACAGCGGAGTATGAGTATTTCTTGCATGAAACAGTGCATAAAGCAGGAGAATAGATCGATCTTTTATGCCGATCTCTAAGCTTGATTTTGTTAAGTCTCTTTAATGGTTCTATTATTTTTTTTTTACCTGTACTGAGCTCTGGGGTCTATAAGCACAATGTAATTTCCAATTAATCCCCAGGGTCCTGGCTAATCCCTGACTTACCAGGGCAATTAACGCCAGTCCATTATCAGACCCTATTGCCTTAGCCAGTCCGTATCTTAGAAAAATATCTTTCAGGATCTTCTTGACCACCATTTGTGCCATTTATTTTGTTGTTGTTGTTTTTTTTTTTTTTGTGTGTGTGTGTGTGGGGGGGAAGGCTTCAATTAATTCATCCTGAAAATGTATCTACAAAGACTAGGAGATATTTAAGTCCATAACTTCCTGGCTTAATTTCAGTAATGTCCACTTCCAAGAATTGTCCTGGTCTGGTTTCTTGTAGGTGCTTTCCTGCAGGAAAGTTGGAAGGGTAAGCATTAACCAATTGACAGACCCGGCAGGCTTTTGTTACCCGTTCAGTTATTTCTTTCGCTCTGAGTCGGTTAGTGGAAAACTCTGTTCTTGATCCTTCAGGAATGCCTGCAGTTTCTTTGAACCAAAGTGAGTGAGTTGATGTACATTTTTAACTTAGTTTAGGGCTTTCTGAAAATGCAAGCTGGGCTCAGTGAAGTTGAGGGTTTCAGTGTCAGTGTCCTTAGATGTTATCAAAAGCTTGCTGGTGCTCAGGGGTCCATTAGAATTGGGCATCTCTCTTTAACAGCGGGTATAAAGGAGCAGCTAAGGACGCAAACCCAGGTATCCATAAGCTGCATAAGCCAGCAGTCCCAAGAAACTCTCTGAGTTGTCTGCTGTTAGATGGGGGTGGTATCTGCTCAATGGATTGTTTTCTGGTCTCAGTGAGCCATCGCTTACTGCCCCTAAGGGAATAGTCCAGGAAGATTACTTTTTGCTGGCAAATTTGGGCTTTTTTGGCAGAAGCAGTATACAAGAGTTGAGCAAGCTCGTATAATAATAATTGGGTTCCAGACTCACAGTTTTTCTTGGTGTTGGCTGCCAGTTGCAGGTCATCGACATATTGAAGCAGGGTGACGTCAGGGTGCATAGTTCTGAAGTTGTTGGGGTCTCTGTGGAGGGCTTCATCAAAGAGAGTGGGGGAGTTTTTGAA
This sequence comes from Callospermophilus lateralis, assembly GCF_048772815.1. NCBI lineage: Eukaryota > Metazoa > Chordata > Mammalia > Rodentia > Sciuridae > Callospermophilus > Callospermophilus lateralis. Next base: position 10,781 of record NW_027513659.1, on the reverse strand, counting down.
CCCCTGTGGGAGTCTAGTCCATGTTAGTTGACCAGACATCCCGGTTTCTGGGTCTACCCACTCGAAATCAAATAGCAACTGACTATCTTTATGCAGAGGCAAGCAAAAGAAAGCATCTTTTAAGTCCAGAACAGTATACCACTTCCGCTCATGGTTCAGAGTGCTAAGCAGATTGTACAGATTATGTACTGTGGGGTGAATGTCCTGCACTCTGTTGTAGATCTCTCTTTGGTCTTGAACGGTGCGATAGTCCCCGGTTCCTGGATTTTTATACTGGTAACAGGGCAGTGTTCCAGTTCAAATGACAGGGCCTTAGGACCCTTAAGGCCAGATATTTCTGAATATGGGGCCTTATCCCATCTTTATCTTTTTTGCTCAGAGGATATTTTTTGACATTGATGGGGGGGCTGAAGTTTTTAACTCCACTGTTATTGGAGGATGTTTCACGGCTACGTGTAACCCAGCAGTTTTTTTCCTAGGCATCTGCATAATCTGTTATCCATTTCCAGGGTAGCTTGCCTGTTTGATCAGTCTTGGGGGGTTTGACAAGTTGATGTTCATCTTCTACTGACATAGTAAAAGCCGTGACTATAGGAGTTTTTACTGAAAAATTTAGAAATTTCACTTGGGGGCCTTCAGGGTTAAAAGTTATTCTGGCATGGAGCTTTTTGAGCAGATGTGTGCCCATCAATGGGGTCGGGCATTCTGGGATTACTAGGAACGAGTGATGGATTTTTCTTTCCCCAGGTCCATGGTCCTCTTAGTTGTCTAAGCCCCATATTTACTGCCATTAGCCCCTTGAACTAGAGTCCTTTTTGTTTGATAGATGGCCCAATGGGGCCTTAAGGGCTGAGTATACTTACCCTGTATCCACTTCAAAGTTTAACCCCCCCGGCGAGTACTTTGTGTTCTTTTGGCCGGGCCAGCTACCTCCAAGGAAGGAGGGGCTGTGTGTGCCGTGGTTTAGTCACCTGGAGGGCGCTGGGCTGGCCTATATTCCTCCAATGGTGGAGAGTCTGAGTCAGCAGCAGGGGAATCACTTAGAGGGTGTTTGGGGTTGGAGGACAAGGGCAGGGCATAAGGAGGGGGAAGAGAGTCCAGTAGAGTCTTGAGACTCAGGGACAACAGAGGGTGGAGGAGGGGGAGCAGAGGGTTTGAGAGATAGAAAAGTGGGAGAACCAGTAGGAGCGGGGACAGGGACAAGGAAAGGCTTCAACCATGGAAGAGGAGATTTGCAGAGGTCCTGCAAACTAAAGATATATTGCTGTTGATCTGGATGGCTATGTGGCCCCGGCTGAAAGACAATATCTCTGAGTTTTTGAATTAGTGTGAAGTAGAAAGATCCTTCTGGGGGCCATCCAACTCCAAAGGTGGGTCATTCTGAGACACATAGAGTCTTCCAGATCTGACGTTTTACTGAAAAAAAGAAGATTCTGAGCCTTTAAGCAGACTTTGGTCCAGTGATCAAGGTTCAGGGACAGAGGCATTGAAGTGCTCTGTCCCATATGAAAGATACACAAATAGTGAAAGCAATGACACATGACATAGACAAGACAAGACAATAAAGACAGGCAATGGACGTCCAATACTGAGAACAGGACTGAGTAGCCAGGAAAACCTGATGGGCTGACAATACCGAATCCAAAACAAAATATCACTGAGTTTAGGAGACTATTGTTACTCGGTTTCCCGAGTTCTCTGGGGCGTCCCCCAGAGACGTGGCCTGTGACTCTGTGACACTTCTGTCAGCCACCGTCAGAGAGAGCTCATGCTCATCACCAATAGCCATTTTGCCCATCCCTAACCTGAAACCTGAAACAAGAAAGTGGCGCCTTACTTAACCTGAGATGAGCCTATTGGGGGTCTTTCGTCCAACGCTGCTGGAACTCGCTGGGGCCCTCAGATGTAATGGTCAGGCGACCATTGGAGGAAGAGACCACCAAGACCCTGTCTCATGCAACAGCAAAGCGTCCAAAATTCTGGGGCTCAGACCTCACTTGAATAGAGCAGAGAGCACTGAGAACAGCTTAAGCAGAGCTTATATACTTTTCTTGAAGAGGGCAGGGAGGGAAGTTTATTGATGGGTCAGGGCAAGTGGGCGGTTTGCATGTAAATGGGTGAGGGTGTACATTCTGCAGTTTGGCAGTTGGGGACAGCACATTCTGGGAACAAGATTAGCAAAAAGTTTTCAAGATTTCAAGAGTGTTTTCTTAAGCATACAGAAAAACAGGAAGAGACAAGTAGCTATTTTAGTTATTTTCAACAAAGCCTAAATGGAAAGTGAGCAAGAATTACTAAAAACATTCATGTCCAGGTTGCCTAATGCTCTCAAATGTCAATTCTATTGGTGACTACATATTTCTTTCTTCCTAAGGTTATATATTCAACCTCAACCCTGTTGAAAATGCCTAATCCTATGACTCACTTAATAATTTGCCTGATTTCCTAAGGTCTCTATTGATACCTCCTTTCCTACATATTTTCCCAAATTCATTATTGTGACTGACACTTAACATGGGCTGACATTAATATTCACTCTCTAACCGAAACCCTATTGGTAAAGAACTTTTTTCCAAATCTTATTCTCACCCTTCTTTCTAAACCTACTGACTATCTTCCTAATTCCACCGACTATCCCTTTTTGACTGGAGGTTCTCTTCGACATTCAATCATCCAAGGTACAACATCCTATGCCATTGTGTATGGACTTATCTGAAACATTTGTGCAGAAAGTATAACATTGCTAAGTATCCCAATCAAGGTCTCAATGCCCTTCTGGGATGCAAATCTTACCTAGATTTCTGTTTCCATACTTTTAACTCACGTCTATATTCTTATAAATATCACAGATTCCCAATACCATTATTCATCCTGCAGAATGATTCCTAACCCAAATCGAAACTGTTATTAACCGTAACCACACAGTGATCTCTCAATCTAACTTTAGAGAAGAGCAGGGACAGAGTTGGCCTTAAAATATAGGGATGTAGGGGATCTTCCACTTGCTGAGAACCTCAAACGTCCATGCAGAAATGATCCCTGAAGAAGATGTAGGCAGCTATGAAGGACCTGAGAGAGCAAAAGTCATCTTCCATTGCCAAAAAACCTGGTCAGGATGAAGGGATGTGGCTGAATCAGCCTCTCTCTTAATGTACAGGAGACGGACCAAACCAGGCCTTTGTGGAGCGCTGTTTCTTGGTGCCTTTGATTTATATATCATTCTAACTTGTGAAAATGTCACAGGAAGTAGGGGCAGCCTCCATCTCATGGAACCCTTGGAAGCAACTGTTAGGACAATGTGTTTGCCAAGGCAGTGACCTCATTAAATTCCTGAAGGAAGTAACCTACCTCACTTCCTTGGTGATGGAACACTTTAAACTTGGGATCCAGGAAGCCAGGCACTGAGAGCCAATCCAAGTCCCAGTCCCAGTGGGCTCACTTGTTTGGTGTTACTAATAACAGAGTCAGTCTTTCTTGGTACCTACTGATGTGAGGATGGCCACATGCCAGGGACCTTTCCTGAGAAAGTAGGTAGTGGCTCTCCACATGCTCCTGACAACGTCACAGAGTTGGCCAAGGAGACCAGATCTGAGAATGGATAGGCCATATCAGGGGAACATAGTATGACCCACCAGTCAAAGGACACTCTGGATAGTTACAAACCTACTTGGGGGAAGGAGGTGCCTTTGTGGGTGTGGGTGTGAGTTTGTGGTTTTGTCTCATGTTCTGAGAATAGGTAGGAAAGGTGGTTTGTTTGGATTGGAATGGACTTTTTCTAGTAAATTGTTTGACAAGGCGAGTGTTTCTATGTCTGTTTCTCCCACTGTGTCCGTGGTTGTAGACATTAGAAAAGAAAATGCATCAATGGATGTTTCCTGTCTTGTAGAAAGCTTCCCAGCATTCATCCTGCCCAATTAACGCATGGACTGTGACTTGCCTTATGGATGGGCAACACCTACTATCTTACTACGTTTCTGTTTTCTTCCTGAATTCTGGCCACTCTCAAGAATTGGCTCATGGTTTTGTGTCCAAGATATGTACCACCTCCAAGCACTGTGACATGGCCATGTACATGATAACTGAAGGGAATGGGAGGATCTCAGAAAACTCAGATATCAATGTGACCAGTAAAGTCTCAGTGGAGAATCCTTGCTTTGGGCAATTTACTTACCTATTGCTTCATTGCCCTGAATGTCAGGAAGGTCTTTGCCTCAGGCCACCCCTTTGTGAAGCCTTAAGAAAACAGTTTTCAAATGGAAATGAATGGGCATCACCTGTGGCTCTTTGCTTAATTGCTTCCAAAAGGGATGTGTCTGAATCAGCCTCGTGAACCTGTGTGAGGCTGCTGCTTAGATTCTTAACACCTGATGGATCTAAGGTAAGATTCCATGTGTGCTACAAATACAAAATGGTCAAAATAGCAGTCATTGTGTATGAAGTCTCTCGCCATCTTCTGTAAGGTTCCTGACCTCCATCCTGGCCTGCAAAGGCTAGACCAGAGATGCTTGGGTTTTTTCATGACTCCCATTCATATAAAGAATTTATACCTGGCAGTCAGTAGGCCTCAAATTGGAGAAGTGGAGCAGTAATAAGGTCAGGCCTATTTGATCACTCCTGGTTCACAGGAAAGGTGTTTAGGCCACACTGACCTTAGGCAAAATAGGGGCGAGGGAGCATATTTTGGACAGGGTCTTGGACTTCACCCCTTTTGGAAACGTCCAGCCAGAGGATTTGATGAGTGTCTACATGGAAGAAGACGAGGGCTATGTGAAAGTGTTTTGGTTTTAATTGTGGTCATTTGTGTGGCAGTTGGAAGACATAACTGTGTCCACCATGGCTTGAACTTTGGTGTGATTCCCCTTAGAGACTGCGTTCTGGACCTGACCTCAGAGAAGAATTGCCATGAATTGTGTTGGGATTTCAGGAGGCCACGCATGAGAGTCCCCATTGGAAACTGAGATATAGGCCCAGGTGGCTCTCCACAAAACACTGGGAATCTCAGCTACAATATCACATGATTTTATTCTGAAAGACTTGGCAACCATAGTTGAGATTCAAAACACACATGGACCTAGCATTGTAGACCTCAATGGGCCTGGCTTCATGTGACCTTTTGGCCACTCCATGGGAAGCCTTGCCTGTGAGAGTCCTCCAGAGCTTTCATTGAAATGAAATTCCTCACCATTTAATGGTTCCTGAAAGAATTGAAACTCACAGTGCCTCCAACTTCATCCTTGAAAAATGGCTAGATAAATACCATGAAATTTTTGAAATTCTTATGACCAAGTGGCACTGAAGAACATTTGGATGTCCATTTGCTGATCATTAGTGTACCAGAGAGTGCCTTGATTGACGGTTTCATGAAAATGGTGTAGAAGAAAGAATCCTGTATGTTGGCGCCTGCTGAGTAGTGACCCAGAGCTGTGGTGTGCAGTTGTGTCATAAAATATCTCTGGTGGGGCCATTTGGATCTGCCATTGACTTCCAAATGTCTTGTGGCAGACATGGTGCAGCCAGTAATTTCTATATGTCTGATCTCTTCATATAAAGGCATCTTGTTATATGGAGAGGTTTCAGGGCCGTGTTCAGAATCAGGTTGCAATGGTTGAGGGGGCAAGCTATGTGGGATATAAGCCTCATTGGTGGATTCTCCTGGAGACCCTGACCCACCACACGTGTGAGAAATCCCTCCAGCACTGAGTCCCTGTTGATCTCCTTGTATTTCATGAAGCAAATACTAAACCCCCAGTGCAGCAGCAAGAAACACCATGAAATGTGGAAGATGCGCAAATGGCTTCACATACCACATGGGGAGACACTTAGCCTTCAGTGACAACAGTTTCCCTACAAAGAGAGAATTCTGCACTCCTGCCTCATGTTCATTGGAAAATAAGAAACCATGTCCTCCAGGTCACATAGATGCAGACCCAGCTCTGATGGTCTCACTACAAAGAAGCTAAAGCTCCTGACAACAACATATATTTCAAGTGCCCAAAGTCAGGGAGAGTTTCTCAATAAGTTTTAGGCCGGCAGAGCTCCATGTTTGTGGAGTGTTTACCTGTTTGACCAGGACAGGAGAAAAGACCACTGACTCCAATTAAAATCAAATTAAAGCAAGCTTATTATTTTTCCACTGGCTGAGCTGCCTATCCCTCTCAAAATGGCAGAAACAAGACAGCAACCCCACCTTTCCTACAGCCCAGCTTTATAGTCCAGTAAGTTACACAAAAGGGGGGTTACAGATAACAGAACTCGGAGAAGCATCACACTATTGCTAGTTTACAATTTTTTTTTTTGCTGGCCCCATCATCAGAATTTATGAGGACCATTAGAGACTCACGAGAGTCGTTGTCTGGCCAGAGAAGGCCAATATTTATGAGGTGTCACTAAATTTTCAGAGAGGGCTGCTATCTGGTCAGAGAGCCAGGCATATGTGAGTTCAAGGCACGGACAGGCATTCCAAGCAGATTCAGAATTTGCAGTAATTTATAGGAAAGCAAAATTATCTTTTCATGACTTTGTGGCAAGATGGCTCCCAATTTTAATAAATGATCAGGTTGGGTTTATCATTCCCCCGCATTTTTTTTGCTTTTTAATATTTTTTAAATTAATTTTTATTGTAGGTTGTTCAAAACATTACATAGTTCTTGATATATCATATTTCACACTTTGATTCAAGTGGGATATGAGCTCCCATTTTTACCCCATATACAGATTGCAAAATCACATCAGTTGCAGAACCATTGATTTACATATTGCCATTATGGCGTCTGTTGTATTCTGCTGCCTTTCCTATCCTCTACTATCCCCCCTCCCCCCTCCCCTCCCCTCTTCTCTCTCTACCCCCTATACTGTAGTTCATTTCTCCCCTTATATTTTTCTCCTTTCCCCTCACTTCCTCTTTTATGTAATTTTGTATACCCCTGAGGGTCTCCTTCCATTTACATGCAATTTCCCTTCTCTCTCCCTTTCCCTTTCACCTCTCATCCCTGTTTAATGTTAATCTTCTTCTCATGCTCTTCTTCCCTACTCTGTTCTTAGTTACTCTCCTTATATCAAAGAAGACATTTGGCATTTGTTTTTAAGGGATTGGCTAGCTTCACTTAGCATAATCTGCTCTAATGCCATCCATTTCCCTCCAAATTCTATGATTTTGTCATTTCTTAATGCAGAGTAATACTCCATTGTGTATAAATGCCAATTTTTTTTTATCCATTCGTCTATTGAAGGGCATCTAGGTTGGTTCCACAGTCTTGCTATTGTGAATTGTGCTGCTATGAACATGGATGTAGCAGTGTCCCTATTGTGTGCTCTTTTTAGGTCTTTAGGGAATAGACCGAGTAGGGGAATAGCTGGATCAAATGGTGGTTCCATTCCGAGCTTTCCAAGAAATCTCCATACTGCTTTCCAAATTGGCCGCACCAATTTTCAGTCCCACCAGCAATGTACAAGAGTACCCTTTTCCCCACATCCTCGCCAGCACTTGTTGCTGTTTGACTTCCTAATGGCTGCCAATCTTACTGGAGTGAGATTTGCAACAAAATGAAACTGAATCCCTTACTCTCGCCATGCACAAAAGTTAACTCAAAGTGGATGAAGGAACTTGATATCAAATCAGAGACATGGCGTTTGATAGAAGAAAAAGTTGGCTATGATCTACATACTGTGGGGTCGGGCTCCAAATTCCACAATAGGACACCCATAGCACAACAGTTAATAACTAGAATCAACAAATGGGACTTACTCAAACTAAAAATTTTTTCTCAGCAAAAGAAACAATAAGAGAGGTAAATAGGGAGCCTACGTCCTGAGAACAAATCTTTACTCCTCACACTTCAGACAGAGCGCTAATATTCAGAATATACAAAGAACTAAAAAAATTAGACAATGAGATAACGAATAACCCAATCAACAAATGGGCCAAGGACCTGAACAGAAATTTCTCAGAGGAGGACATACAATCAATCAACAAGTATATGAAAAAATGCTCACCATCTCTAGCAGTCAGAGAAATGCAAATCATTCCCCCTTTTTTAATGTGTCCCTTCCAAATTTTTGATAGGGTAGGGAAAGAGCAATAAGGGAATTTTAATCCCTCAGGTAACAGTCTCCAAATTTTTAGAACTCACCCAAAATTGGATTCCTGGTTTTACCTGACTTAATTAATTACTTATATTGATATTCTATTTATTTTTGGCTCCATAGTTGTAAGACGAGAGGCGTCACTCATTTTGGCTTCTTCTGAGCTGAGAGAGAGTGACGTGAGTGGGCACAGTATAAGGGACATGAGTTGCCTTTTAGAAGTCAGTTGAGGGACATGAGTTGCCTTTCAGAAATCAGTTCGTTTTGAAGTCTGTTTGGGGAAGAACAGGTTGTAAATTCATCTGGGGATGGGTTCTTCTGTGTGAGAAACAAGAACCATGAGTACTGAAAAAATGTTGCAGCAGCTGGAACATGTCACTGTATAGAAGTTCCCTCAGCAGGCTTTAATATTCCCAGTTATCAGGACTGTCAACTTAATATTTAACATTTAGTGTTACAGTTATCCCTCTCCATAAGATACAGTTTAATGATTTAATATCATCTGATCTTGCAAAATCATTTTACTAGTATGACCTCTGTGTGTAATAGAGAAACCTTTAATTCTGTTACTCAGGGCTGGATAATCGTACTAGCAAACACCAACCCTACCTGTAGGTTAGGAATATCTGTAGGCCTTAAACTAAAAATTTCTGCCTCTGGCAGCTCCTCTTGATAGTCTCTTTTTATAGTTATCAGGCATTCCTTTCTGGGAATCCTTCTTTGTAGCCTCCAGTCTTACTTATTTTGGGAGGCTAACATAATGTGTATAAAAAATTATTATTATCATTATTAATATTATTATTTAAAATGCCCAGGAATGGCTGTATTTTGGTTTTAACTGTCTTTCCTAAGTGTTTATCATGAAACAGTCAAACTGACTTTTGTTTCTATCTATTGTTAACAGTCAGCTGAGCTTTTATGGGAGTCATTCCTGGGGAAACTTGAGAGCAGCTTCTCAGTTCTGCTAGTGCCATTTGCGCTAGGTGGGTCCAGGTCTTGCTTGAACATGTGGCTACCCTTGGAAGCATCAGGGATGTCTCCCTTCTCTGATGACTCTCCTCTTCTTAGCAAATGCACTGATTGGCTTTCTGTTCTCCAGGGGTCTCATTAATCTCCCTAATTGGGAAGATATGAGGCCCAGAGTTGCAAAGCTCTTTGAGAAGTCCCTTGTTCCCTGGATTCAGACTGACTCAGAGGGCAAGAGCCAAATATTGGTTTTCTTGTCCCTTTTCATGTAACTTTAATATAAATCCTAATCTTAATCATCCAGCAAATAAATTTTAACAGCCTTATATTAAGAGTACTGGGCTTTAATGTCTATAACTTTATAATTATTTATCTTTTTTATTAACTGGGATCTGTATTATTCTGTCTGTCTTGTAGGTGATCACTTATTATCTTAAATTAACCCATGTTGTGTTCTTAAAGCAACACTTCTGTAAAACACTAACAAGGAATCTTTAGATCACTTATAAGGAAATTACAAAATAAAATTTTTTAACAAGAGTAAAAATACTTAGTTCGTGTAATAGCTACCCTGAAGTTTTAAGCTGAGTTATACATTACATCCCCTGTTTGAGATCCTAGAAATCTTGACAGAAAAAAAACAACTTTTGAACATAACTTTAAATGAAATAATATCTGACCTACTGCTTTCGTAGTCATTCTCACATATAGTAAGATGGGACACAGAGCCTTATCTCAGGTAAGGCAGAGCTCTTTATAAAACTTAAGTGTTTTACTTCTAAAGATGATCTTTGTTTTTTTAAATATCATTTTACAAAGATTACATATATTATTTGAGGTCACATGAACATTAGTTAACACCATATGATATCACATTTAAAACATGAATTTAAGAAAGGCTGAAACTTTTTAACCTTTATATAGATTAGACTCTCATTAACATAAAAATACATTTAAATTGTTCCCCAATGTAAAAAGTAACATACAACTTTACATATCTTATTGATAAGAAGTAAATGAATGCCCAATATATTTTTTTTACCATACAACTTCAGAATACCAGCTTGAAATAATGCTCTTTTAAAGTTTCTACCTTACAGATTCGTATACCTGAAAGATATGAGCACATTAATAGCATCACAATTACATTGAAGTTTCTACATTAACCAAGTTTAGCTTTTAAATAAATGGCAGTACAGTGCTCTAAAATAACAGTTCTTATTTAATCAGTTGTTTAATTTTTATGGTTGCTTGCTCTAGAAAAAATAAAACTTAATCAACACAATGTTATGGGTAAACTTATGTTTTAAGAAATTTTTGTCTCTTTAACACATGACTGATTATTACAATCTTATACAGACATTAGTACAAACTTATACAGTCCTTAGTAAATCAATCAGATATCTAACAAAAGTACTCATGAATGAGTAATCCCATATCAAATTTACTTTACTTATTTATCAATATATTAGACAAATATATTGAACAGTGTAAACCATTTTTTTGTTGAAGGAAAAGTCTTAGAACCAAGGCATATTAGAACATTTGTAGACATTAATATTTTATTAGATTTTTGAACACCTAGAAAAACTTGTAAGCTTAAATTTAAAGACATTTATTTTTATCTCTTTATCCAATTTAAATTCAACTATTTAAATCACTTGAATTAAAGATCTTTGGATCCACTTTTTAAAAATTTGTTTTTATGAGGGTTTTTGTTTTAATGAGTGCTC